>NC_068986.1:113305521-113309281 GCF_001194135.2 Octopus bimaculoides
ATATATATATATATATATATATATATATATATATAGAGAGAGAGAGAGAGAGAGAGAGAGAGAGTGAAACGGGAAATAATTAAATCTATATAAACTAGGGTGTAAATATTGGGTTAAAAGGAACCTTTTCATAGAAACAATGAAAGGCTTTACCTACTTCGAACTGCACCTTTAATAGTGCATACGCACACACACATATATATACGTATATATATACATATATGTATATGCATATGCATACATATGTGTGTATATATGTACATATATACATGCATATACATATGTATATATGTATATTTATATGTATATGTGAGTGTATATATATATATATATATAAGTGTGCATACATATATACATGCATATATATATATATATATATATATATATATATATATATATATATATAAAGAGATATTATCCATAGTACCTGAACCAGGAAAAAATAGCCCTCAGGGCAGTGTTTCTCTTAGTATATACAATGAAAGTCTCTTGTAGTAATTCCCGCAAAGAATAAATCATTTCCGATATTTGAATCGGAGTCAATTTATGATATATTTGTTTGTTTTTCAAAACAGTCGTACAATTACCTTTCAGTGGAGATAACAAATATTGTTTTTGGTTTTTAAGTTATATTCAAGTCTATTCCGGTGCCATAATGACTAATCCGGTCTCTATAGGGAAATGAGGAGAAAAATAAACAGAGAGATTTTGTTTTGTATTACAATAAGTTTTTTTTTATAATTCTATCAGATTTTTTCTTTTTTTTGTATTTTATTTTTCTGTTATCTGGTGTATTTATTTATTTATTTTTTTATAAATTTTTCATTTAGAAATACATCCGAGAGTTGATGTCAAATTTGCTTCACACAACTTATGCTTCATTGGAAGTAATCAACACAAAACCTTATATATTCTCACCAAATACCTACTATAAGATTACCTGATGTAATGTTGTGTATGTTTTGAATTCCGAGTTTAGGTATATCTTGTGTTGAGGAGAGATCTGTCGGTCAGATGAGGACAACTATCAGCAATAACTGTTATTAGTGTGGATATTTGTAAGGTAACTCTACTTTTATTTCAGCGATTAAAATTTTATATTAGGAGAATTATAAGTTTAATTAATTTAAAAGATTTGATAACATCCCCTTGTAAATTTTAATTGGAATTACTCATGACGCTCAAGGGTTTATCCCCTGTGGATTTTTAAATGAGGAAATCATTTTTGTTTACAGTGTTAACGAGGCTCACTCCGACCATACAGTTTGATTTACCTGAGTATTTTTTTAGGTGATAATTATAATAGTGTACATACACGTTCCTATATGAAGTGACTAAAATACGAGCAAAGAATAGCACATGCAGATTTCAATAGATAATAATATGGATAGTATACAACTTGGATTGTTAGTAATTGCTAACAAAGTATACAAAGTCGAAGGTACCTTCAGTGGACTTTATGAGAGTTAGATGGAGCATATATCAGATATTAGTGGCACTTGATTGCGTTCCGGTTAGGAATTTCGTGCATTCACGTAAATCTTACTGGTATACTTTGAAGATACTGCGCAATGGCATCAGACAGAAAATCACAGCAAGGAGTATTTAACGTCGAAATGACACTATAATGCCCTACATATGTTAATTATAATTCTATTGTATTACATCTCAGTATCGTGTATCTAATATGCGTGTCTCTCCATGTAAATTTAATCCAGTTTCGGTCACCGTATAATCCTACATCTTGCAAAATATTCAGATCATATGTTCAATTCCAACAATATGTTACACCCCTCGACAAATATTGTACTCCTACGTATGTCTTATATTCATATTCACCCCTGCGTTAAATTGGCAAACTATAGGATGTTTGGTCCATATAGCATTTGTAATACAACATTAAAAGTGAAGCCTATATATCTCATAAATATTATATAACTTGCTTGATATATATTTCTTTCTAGTTGTATTGTTGTTTAGTCCCAGATGAAATCTGATTGGCAAGACATATTCTCAAAGCTGTTACAGGGGAATTTCTTTTCATTGAACTACAACCACGTTGTAAAACATATCCTTTATTGTTTAAAACGACAGAAGAAATTTCCCAAATCTTCCTATTACACACAACTCTTACTCTGTAGTATCATAAAGTATAGGGCATCGAATGAGGTCTAGTAATGTTCTACTTTGATATTCTGCAGTCATTCTCGCATAACAACTGGAATCCCCGGTTTATGCATAAAGCTGTACATCCAACTCGTGACAATCCTAACGTAGACATTGGAAGAGATATTCGGTTCATGATCCTATAAAATACGACGCACTAACTGATATTGGTGGGACAATCTCAAGAAGCCACGTTCTGAATTAGATTGGTAAATAGATCGTTGAACCATGAGGTCACATTAAAACAAATTGCGGCACAAATGATAATTACTTCAATAAATGGAAGTTTGTTATATCAATGTCGTATAAGAGTAATATTAGTTGACTACATAACGCGGAGCAAGATGTTTGTCGAAAAGGTTTCTTAAATAGAGTTTATTATAAACAGATTTGCTACGTTTATCAATGTTGACAGTTACAAGACGACGTAACTCTACAATGAAATTAAAATCGAATTGTAAATATTGTGTATAAAATGTAGTTACTTCAATCATTATTTTCTCAATGTTCTTAAACTCAAGAGATATTAAGTTATCACTGTACACTTTGAATTTTTTTTTTCTGTATCAATTTTTCCCAACACATATTTCAAGAATCGACTAATTGATATTATTCATTTTAATACTTTAATTGATAATGTTAACATGTTAATTAAGAGGTTATAATCAATTACGAGTATATTTTGTAATAATTTTCTTTAGAATAATTGATAAAGTAATAATTAAATTAACATCTAAATTGAAATTACAACGACAACATAAAAGTTACTTGTGTTTTACTTAAATATAATATTTACTCTCTAAAAGTTTATCCTGACTCTGTCGTTACAAAAACTTCGTAGAAGCACTAGTCTGAGTGTTACCGATTTCAGGAAAAACTAAAGACAATTTCTGTATTAAGAAAAATTATTTATAAATATATATTTTGAAGCAACAATTTACACTAAATAATAAATAGACGGCGGGGTAATCCAAACTAAACAGATTCGTTGTAAAGGCAATATATAAACAGGCCACAGTTGCAACACACATGCATGCCACTGTGCACACATGCACACACACTCACACGTATAGGAGGCGTCAAGTCCTCAGAAAGTCCGTGCAGGAAAGAAGGATGGTCACGTATGAGCAACGAGAGAAAAAGAGAAAGAGTGTGAGAGAGATGCATGTATGTATGTATATATGTATGTATGTTTGTATGTATGTATGCATGTATGTATGTATGTATGTATGTATGTATGGCTATTTCCTTTCCTAATCAATGAGATTAGTCTCAATAGTTATTTGGTATGAGTGTGTTGCGCAAGCTCTCCCATGTATACACAGCGTCCAAATGAAAGAATTTGTGTTATACAGAATCTGTTAATATTACTGTTTAAACCAGCTCATAGAAATAGATGGAATTACAAAACTTTCAGGTGAAGTTTCGCCAAGATTTAGGCGTGTTGTTCCTTGAAAATTCATCCAATGTGGTGGAGTGCATCATTTACAAAAGGTTTGAAGGAACCTTTTTGTCATAAGTTGTGAAAGACGGAAGTCCAAGAGACAAGGTAGACGAATAAACACACACACATATATATATATATATATATATA
>NC_068986.1:113309476-113312355 GCF_001194135.2 Octopus bimaculoides
TTATAATTATTTATTTTCGGAATGGTTATCGATTTAAGCAATTAAGTAATCGATTGTTTGATTGTTTGATTTACCTTTCAGTGCAGCAATCAGATTTGTACATGTCTTTAGTTTGTCTTTCCTGACGCCACTCACGTCTTCATCATTAACAAACCTATGTCAATCTTTGATAGAGAGATGCACCTGAACGCCACCTTTTGCATCGACATCAGCTACTGCCCCCGCTTCCGATTTTTACTCTTCTTACTTCCGACATTGCGTAGCATCATCAACTGCACATGTATATTTTCAAGGAGGAAGCGTTCATCGTTTGAGTTAATTCCATCAATTCTGCTTCGTTCTATGTCTCGGTTTCTCGTATCCGTTATTATTTCCATGCTGACATCTTTTTGTGTATTATGTAGACACTGGGATTTGTTACATGTGTTATTTATAATGGTAATGGTAATTTTCTGTTCCCTGTGTGATTTGGGATGTGAGTTTTAGAGGTTGCTGTCAGAACATGCTCTATCATCGATATATCGATCTTGGGTTGTAGTGTAAACAATGAGTCGCGACTGTTATACTACACGATAACTGATATAGAGGTAGGTGTACAGCATTAATTTAGTTGTTATAGAGGAATATGCATTCTGTGATATGTTACGTTTTGGGCCGTAACTCTAAATGTTTTGTGTTACGTACTGACATTCTGTTCGTTTTTGGCACTGGTTTTCAAAATGACATGTGTAGGAATTGTGCCAGTTTTAGCAAAGCAATATATTGAAATGTGTATACCATTGTAAAGCCTGTTACAATTGAAACACGTTCTCCACTCATTCTTCGAGACGATTTTTATGTTTTTATGTCAACTCATATTGTTTATGGCTGTTTAGTAGATCCTTGTATTGTAAGAGATTTTACACTTCATTTCGGGGAATATTTTGAGTGCAATATATTTAATCATATCATTATTTCAATTTTGATCATTGTCTTTTATAGCTGGACGACTTTCTTTATCTGCAGGTAGTTTGTAATAGTCTTTCCGATGTAATTCGGATGAGGTAGTTGTTATATGCCTTGTTTCGTATTTGCCCGTTTTCATACATATATATATTGGTATATTGCCCAGTGGCCAAATTAACCGTGAAGGTCGTGTCTCTAAATCTATGCAGACTTGGCAAAGGCAAGGCAGCAGGGAATACTTTTCTCAATAGTGTCATTGAGATTGCGCATATTGTGTGATGCGAGAAGCTTTCTACTTATCACATCTACCTTTTTTCATGGAGTTGAGTTTAGGAAAATCCTCTTTATTGTGACGAAGCCATACTGAGCAACTAATATCGCTAGATTATTTATTACTCTAAATCGGTTTCATGAGTTAATTTTCTTCTTCTTCTTCTTCTTCTTCTTCTTCTTCTTATTATTATTATTATTATTATTATTATCATTATTATTATTATTATTATTATTATTATTATTATTATTATTATTGCATTTCACAAACTGCCTAGAGGTATTTCGTCTGCCGCTACGTTCTGAGTTCAAATTCCGCCGAGGTTGACTCAGCCTTTTTATCTTTTATAGAGTCGATAAAAAAATTCCACTTGGACTTAGCCGATTCCCCTAAAGTACTGGCTCTGTACCAAACTTTGAAACCATTATCATCAGCAGCACCAGTAGCGTTATCAAGTCATTTTGATTATTATTACTACTATTTTATCATTATTTTGTTCATAATGCCTTTACCACCACTACAACTACTACTGCTACTACTACTACTACTACTACTACTACTACTACTACTACTATATGGATGTCAAATTTGCTGCTCGTTCCTCAGCCGTCGATAATATAAATTAGCCATGAAATATTGCGGTGTTTGGTATAAAATAACGCACACTAGAATGGGAACCATTCGCAAAGGTATTCGAGTCAGTGAGATGTGTCATTCTGTGTTGTTGCCTCCATCCCGAATTCTGATTTAATCCATCTGTCAGAAATTCGTTTTACGTATATTTTCAGTGTCCGTATAAACACCACCACCACCATCATCATCATCATCATCATCATCATCATCATCATCATCATCATCATCATCATCATCAACATCATCAAGAATATCGGTATCATTAATTTTGTTATTCATATCCTCGCCATTATCGTTTTCCTCAGCATTGTCCTCCCTCCTCGTCTTCCTTCTCTCCCCCCTCCTCCGCATCATCATCCTCCTCCTCCTCCTCATCATCATCATCATTATCATCATTATCTTTATCTTCACCCTCCCCTATACATCACCATCGTTTCCATAAACTTCATCATCCTCATCATCATCGTCTCCCTGTCTTCACCTCCTCTTTTATTTCTACCTCCCCTTCTTCCTCCTCCTCCTCCTCCTCCTCATCATCATCATCATCGACTTTGTTGTCACGGTCGCTATGATATTCATCAACGTCACCCGCATCGCCATCATCATCGTCACCATCGTCTTCCATGTCATCTTCATCATCTTTGCAATCAACATCGCGGTTTTACATTACCATCATCGTCATCTCCGTTTCGTGTTACACTAATTAGCCGTACTACAACAGAATCTATACAAAAATCAAGTTAAAACAATAAAACATTTAATGGTGCTTCCCATCCTCCCCTAATTAACTACAATTCACACCCGACGTCACATCATCTACCTCACCCCCCTCCATCCATCACTCAACACAACCCCCTCTTTATCTACATCTCCACCCAGTCCCCTCTCTATATCTCCCTTCATCCTGCCACCTCTACTTAACCATTTTCAATTGTATTTTTGTCTTTTTTTTGCCTTCTTTGACGTTGATTTAATTTTTTCATAATTCATTAAATTTACTTGTTGTTAGATATAATATACATACACCCCC
>NC_068986.1:113316595-113319095 GCF_001194135.2 Octopus bimaculoides
TCCTTCCTCATGTCTTGTATGGCTTGGTATAAAATTGGCCCTTTCTAATCTTGTAAGTGGAATACCGAATGTTTTAATGCACTACCTGCCTGATAAGAAATTCAGACACTTCCATGTCACCGGCGGTGAACATAATCGACTTGGAGGGATCGTCATCAATCTCAGTCTGTTCGAATCCTCCGCACTGTCCGCAGATTGAAATGCAAACACTCTGAAATGTACGTATTGGAACTTCGGGCCCGAATGCCATGCTGTACAGCATGTCATATCCAAATTTCGGTCAGAGTGAATTGCGTTATGGTGCAGTTTTTCTCACAGATACTGCCTATCCTACACCACTATACTGTGTAATCGACAAAATAAAAAATAATCAATGTGCATGCGTGAAATAAAAATATAAAAGAGCAGCAATTTATCCATTGCACTCTACACATGCATATTTATAATTACGGGTGTATATATGCATATATATATATGTGTGTATGTATGTGTGTATGTATATATATACATATATATATATATATATATAAATATATATACATACATATATATGTGTGTGCGCGCGCGTGTGTGTGTGTGTGTGAATGTGTGTATAGTTATTAAAGAGGACGTCAAACATGAAGGCAAGTCAAATATCTCAAGTGAGATATATTATTACAGGAAGAAATTCAAAATCTTACAGTTCTATTTGCGATATCTTCGAGTATAAGATATTCCGTCATTAGAGAGAAATTGGGGGAGAATATGCAAAATGAGAATGGTATATATCAATAAAATGACAGCATAGAGCAAGGGACATTACATTCAGGGATCTACGCAGTATTGCACCTAAGGAGTCATGTCTCTATAACTTCGGAATGTTGTACTATGAACGTTTATGCCTCATTTTCTTCTTCTTTCCCTCTCCTTATTCTTTCACTCAATTCCTCTACGATGTCATTTTATTGGTATATACCATTTGCCTCTGATTACGGTATATCCCAGAAACAGCTGTAAGATTTTTAATTTCTTCCTGTAATAATATAGTATACGGCTTGAGACGTTTGCCTTCTTTTAATGTTTGCATCGGAAATCTGTAATGGCTCCATAACTACCGTCTCGGCTATAACCTTGGAGACCCAGTAATCTATTACAGCATTTACGTAGCGTACCTAATCGTTTAGATTACCTGTGAACTAAACCCCCATACTTTGTATGTATGTATGTATGTATGTAGGTGTGTATGTATATATATATATATATATATATATATATATATAAACACTATATATATAAACACTATATCAATATACACACACACTATATGTACATTATATATAGAACGTTATAATTTGAGGCTCAACCGAAAATTGAGTCGTCGGCGGGACTTCAGACAACAGCGTCTAATAAGGAAAGGTAATACGTATGTGTTATAAATAATCGGGTCTATTGGTGACTAAAGCTCTGATTTGGACAGCAACGAATACAAAACGAATGCGGTGTTGTATTCTTTTAGAAAGGAACGGCTATAAGTGAGTCATTAATGAACGGGTAAATGTCTATTTGAACGGAAGAATAAACAAGTAAAATATATCATTTTAAGGTATGTAATTTACAATTCAAGTGTAATTGCAGTGTTGTTAGAGTAAATAAAGGATTCAGACGTTATGAATAAAGTCTCTTATTGTTGTTTCGAGAAAATCTGTACATATGGCGCATAATTCATTGAGCAATGATGTCCAAAGGAAATCCGCATTAACAGAAAAATTACTATTTCCGTCATCGAAGAATTATGGGCTAACCTCAGTAAAATATATTAATTGACAGTTTTTCTACGTTGATAAACTTGATAACAAGTAATATCGTCTGTATTCCACGATGGAACCAGTCCTGGCAGCTACTAATATCTTTTACTGAAGACATTCCTCATTTCTTCCTCTCTGAAGACGGTTTAGTTAGCTTTCATATCAAAATCTTTGTTCAGGGGGATACGCACCATTTGCACTATATTCCTATCTATTCTAGAAACAGCTGTAAGGAATCTTCTGCATGACTTCTTAATCTCTTGTTTATTCTAAAAACTTATTGAAACCTGTTTTAAAATATGAATTACAGGCTCGAAAACGATACCAGATACCGAAAACGATACCAGTCAAATATATATCTATGTGTGTGTGTGTGTGTATGTGTGTGTGTGTGTGTGTGTGTGCGTGTGTGTGTATGTGTGAGTGTGTGTGTATGTGTGTGTGTGTGTGTAATATTTTATCTCCGTCTTCCTTTTCTCATGTATCTGATGAAGTGCCTTGCTCGAAACGTAAAACTACTTTTCTTTCCTTTCTTTCCCTGAGCGTCTGCTAATACTCTGCATGTACCCCGTACTCGCGTTGTTGTTTTCTTCTTGTGTTCTTCCTCGTATGTATGTGTGTATATATACCTATATTTATTTTTTCAAGTATATATACATATAAGTATATATATGTGTGCGTGTATACGCAATGCCAATCTGATTACTAGAAACTGA
>NC_068986.1:113324671-113326875 GCF_001194135.2 Octopus bimaculoides
TATATATAAAAGAGAATATCTTGAATCCTATTACTAAAATGTTTCTATACAAATATCTGAAAAGGATGATACTAGATTTGGAAATTATTCAAGCGAAGAAAACAAATTCCTATGGCCAGTCAGCATGAAAACTACAGCAGTTCCATGCATTTCTTTCTATGTCACAACATATCAAATAAGTGAAGCCTTTGAAGTAGAAGATCAAAATTTGAATAAATTGATCCTATGACTGCGAAAAGGAGGCTGATGAGTGTAAATACCAAAAACATTTTAGGAGGAAAAACATGAATTATTACATAACAGATTCATGTTAAGTTGAAGTCAATTGGTATATTTAATTCATGTTGCATATTTTACATTTTACTTTCAGTTTCCTTATAAATAAATAACGTAATTGTCAACGTGTGTGCAACCTTTGAAGGTTTGTTGCGAACTGAAATAACATCAGTTTTGGAAATAAAATATTTACAAAGTTCCGCTATTAAACTGCAGCTTGATGATTAAAGTTATCTTGTTTGCATTGGAAATGAAAAGAAAAATGTTTTATTTATTACAGGTGAATAAGAAGACAGTAATAAAGATGGAGGTGTGTGTGTTTTGTATGGAATTTTTTTCTTTATTTACATTTTCAGATCTAAACCCGCTCTTATAGAACAGGAGATTCTTACGCTTGAGCTCGATGCAAACATTATGGTCATACAACCGAAAATCCACATAAGCATATATACTTGACGATACACGCCATCTTTTGTGAGGTCACGTAGACAAAAAAAGTGTTACTGATCAGAATTAGAGGCTAACGGCGAACTATAAAACAAAAACAACGGAAATTGAAAACACTTTTTTACCTTTTTGTTTTTTTATATTTCGGTGATTTGCTTTGGGAATTGCTTGGAAATAGTATCGGAAGATTTCGTCGAACAAGTCAATGCCAGTACTTATTGTCTGATTGTGGCTTTAGCTGAGACGCCTTGTTACCGGGACATGAATTAAACAACACCGGTTGTCAGGCATTGGGGGTGGACGAATACAAACACTCAAGGTACACACGACTACATACATAGATACGCACCCATAAAAAGACAAACAGAGAGACAGACAGATAGTTAGACAGACAAACAGACAGACAAACAGCCAGACAAACAGATAGATAGACAGACAGATAGCTAGGTAGCTAGCTAGATAGATAAATAGATAGATACATACATACATACATACATACATACATACATGAATACATACATACATACATACATATATACATACATATATACATACATATATACATACATGGATAGATAGATGCATACATAGATAGACAGAGACAGACAGACAATTAGATAGATAGATAGATAAATAAATAAGTGGTAGCTTTGTCACAGTTTCCATCAACCAAATCCACTCACAAATTATTGGTCGGCTCAGGGCTAGAGCAGAAGGCTCTTTCCAAAGTGTCATGCAGTGGTGCTAACCCGAATCTACGTGATTAAAACGAGTGATTCTTAACCGTTCGACACAAAGTTTGAGCCTAAGCACGTCGATTATTTATTAGAGTAAAACAATTAAAGCATCAACAGGAATAGGTAGCTTGTAAAAAAATAAATAAATAGAGGTAACTCAGACGTACTTAGCAGAGATACTGTAAGCCTGATGTTTGTTAGTAATTGAAAACAACGATCTATATCCCGGTGCAACATGGTACCAAGGGAGACCCTATGTTTTGATGCAAACATGCATGTTTACAAAATGCTCAGGCCAAATATAACTATTTCTTTTAATATACGAAATTTTAATAAAATATATCGTATTGAGTATTATATGGTATTGTACTGGGAGTTGTAGATATCATCAACAAAATTATTATATGATTATGGTATCATTTATTGTATGCTATTGTAATAAATACGAACGCAAATAAACATATACCCATATAGATATGTAAACGTATATATATATATATGTAAAACGCAATGCATAAATGCATGCTTCCATCCATTGAAACATACATACACACACAAATACACAAACATATATATATGTATTCATGTTTCGGTTTAGGTGTGTAAGCGTATACACACACACACATATATACATATATATATATATACATATATATGTATATACAAATATATATGTATATATATATATGTATGTATATATGTATGTATGTATGTATATATATATATATATATATATATATATAT
>NC_068986.1:113327241-113328005 GCF_001194135.2 Octopus bimaculoides
TATATATATATATATATATATATATATATATATATATATATATATATATATGCATGTACATATGCTTACGTATATGTGTGCGTGAGTGTATAGATGTATGCATTCTTGTGAGCATGTATGTATACGCACCACTGTGTATACAGAAAAGTGTGCATGTATGTTTATGGTGACTGAGTGTGTTTGTTAACGTATAAATAAGATTCCATCTTCAATATATTCATAACTCTCATCGTTCGTTCATTCGTTTTTCAATGTTTTTCCTTCTACTTTTATTTCAGTAAAGATTTCAGTCTAATAGACTATAACAACCGTGAACGCTATTTCTTTACTGCTGTATTTCCATATTCTATAAATGGTATATTTGCTTTGAGCATATTGTAAGAATTAAAACACCGCAAACAACAATTCTATGAGTGATACAACTGAAATTATATGCCTTTTATATGAACAATTCTTTTCATATTCACTCCTGGGATTTCAGAGTAACATAAATAATGAATACACAGCTGAATAGATAAATAAGCAGAAATATATAAATAAAGAGTTTGCCTAAGTAATCGATAGTGACTTCGATAGATATATAAATGAAGTTGTATAAAGCTATGCAGACAAAAGTCTTTGTGCGTGTATGTGTGTATGTTTTCGTTTTTGTGTGTTTGTATATATATCTATATCTACATGCATATATATTCTCACATATGCTTATATATATATACAGATATGTATATATATATATATATAAATATGTATATATATATATATAT
>NC_068986.1:113328128-113329556 GCF_001194135.2 Octopus bimaculoides
ATATATATACATATATATATATACATATATATATATGTATGTATATGCTTTATATATGCGTTTTATATATATATGTTGTACAGACGACTAAAGACGAACGTTATATTTTGTTTGTTTCGATATTTATATGTTTGTTTCCATTGTTTGTTTTGAATTCATGTTCAAAACTTAAAATGTAATTTCAGACACTAACAATACATTTGCGAGCGGCAAGTACGCTCAGAACCCACAAAGCACTTTATGCCAATATATCTCTAACCAAAGTGAATAAGATAATGGAAGGGCACAAAATTGCCTACACATCTACAAGTCTGCTTTTACTATTCATTTAGTGTCTAACATAATGTTTACACTCTTTATTTGATTTTTTAAAGTTTTCTTTTTGTTATATTTCTGTTTTAAATTGTTGCATTATTTTCAAGTTTTTATAAATTCCTGCGCTTGTTTCAGTTTAAAATTAGCTTTAAGTGAAACCATTCACAATCAATGCAAGTGGACGATAAGACAAAATTACGAGACGTTCCGTACAGAGGTGGATTTATTTCAGTTCGTTCAAATGTTTAATATCATTGGGCAAGGCTCGAATACGGCTTCAACTTCTTTCATCAACCAACATCGTTTTCTTTTCAGACCATTAATTATCTCAAAGTCAACGTCATTCAGAGAATGTGATTTAAGAAATATTTGACTGCCGTTTCTGAGTCAGAAATCCATGTAGAGGCGCACTCGTCGACTCCTTGAGATACCTGCTTCTCTGTAGAATCATTGTTCAACGACGTCATTAATACTCAGTCTTGCACTGCAACAAAATATTCAAGAATTTGGAAAAAACGGAGGTGGTAGAGCTTGGTTTTTCATCTATATAGAAATAGAAGCCCGTTCAGTTTTCAAAGAAAACTTTCTATATTGAAGGCGAAAGGAGCACATTCCGATCTTCCTTACTTTCTTTCTTTCTTTCTTTCTTTCTTTCTTGCTTTCTTCCTTGCTTTCTTTCTTTCTTTTCTTTTTGCCTAGTAAATGTTTAGAGTAGAGATGCGATTTTATCATCACTTGATATGATTAGCTTTGACCTAGTGTTCAACATCAACAAAATATGTCACGCAAAAATCAGTCTCTTTTTTTTTCTGTTGTCACGTTGTATACTTAAATCCTAGAAGCATAAATATGAGTTTTCCAAGCAGAGATAATAGCTGAAATTGTGGTTATTGATCTCTCTTTATAGAGACAGATAAAGATTAGCATGTCAGATTAATTCCACAAGTCCCGAAAGGCTATTTGGCTACTTTCAGTGGACTATCTAATGTAACAACAAATCGATACACAACACACACATAAATGCATGCATGCTGATATATATATATATATATATATATATATATTCACGCACACACACACACACATACATACATACACACACACACATACACA
>NC_068986.1:113329854-113332712 GCF_001194135.2 Octopus bimaculoides
CACCGGTAATATTTCCACTTATTTTTCTTTTTATTTTCCTAAAATCTTTGTTGCGTCTTGCAGCCTTATCAGTAATCTTGACTGACTATTGAATACGTTGCAAGACACAACGAAAAGTTTAGGAAAATAAAAAGAAAAGTAAGTGGAAATTTTACCGGTGTGTGTGTTAAATTTTAAGGCACAATATGAAAATGACTCTCCCCAGACACAGCAGAATATATATATATATATATATATATATATACATTCGTCCATTCATTACACTTTCCTGGCATGCCATAATACGGCGTGCAGTCCAGCTGTGTTACAGGTCAGCATCACATAAATACACAGTGGACTGCAGCTTGATGACACACACACATACGCACATGCACGCACGCACATACACACACGCACATCGATGCACACATATATGTGTGTATATATGTATGTATTCAATATCTAAAAAATTCATTTCTGTTATATCGATCTGCCTTACCACCCATGCTTACATAAAAAATTAATTCTCAATATTTTAAAGTTGCACAGATTTTGATAAAAATACACGGCTCCATAAACGTAAGAAACGTTGTTGTGTTTGGTCATAAAATGTTTACAACGTTTCTGTAATCTAAACTGAATCTAAATATTCCATGGGCAGAAAAAACTACAATTTTCGATAATGAATTTTGATTTGATTTGAAAATCTGTAATGATATCTCTACTGCCGCACCGTCTTAAATTTGTTTGTATATGTGTATATAAAGGCTGCGAGCTGGCAGAATATTTAGCACGTCGGACAAAGTGTTTAGTGTCATTTCTTTTTTTCTTTACGTGCAGAGTAAACTCCGAGGTCGAATTTGCTTTTCCTCACTTTCGGGATCGATAAATTAAGTACCATCCAAGCACGGGACTCAACGTAATCGACTTAAGCCGAGCCCGAAATTGCCGGCTTTCTGTCAAAATATGAAATCAATTGGCTAATACATATACGCACATGCACAATATAAGCACAAGGACGTAACTCTGCACATATCATATAAGTCAGAGGGTGTCAGCTACAAGAAACACTCCTGAATTTGTATGAAAGTGAATTTTCTCACTTGAAATTATATTTTCAATTGAGTCGAAAACCTGTCATGTAGTTTAACTAACGGAACTTGGTGTCTGCTTTATTCCGAGGAATAAATGTAATACCCGAAACTCCGAGAGGTTGGAGGCCTTGGATTTTCTAAATGCAATCGAAAATGTAGATTATGTCATTTTTCTGTGGAAGACATAACCCATGTGATTAGCACCATCCGCAATATTTTATGAAAATACTTGCCTCACTATGCGACACAACGTTGTCGCAAAATACTAGAGGGAATGCCATGCGGAAAAAGGGCTGTTTTGGAATAAATATAATGAACGGCTTGTTTTTGAAGACATACACCAAAAGAAAAAAATGGCATAAATAATATTGTTAGATCATTCCCATCAACATATCAGTTAAGTGGAAATATATCAGGTGGAATATTGTTGTTTCAGACAGACAAAAGAAAGTATACACCGTCATATCGGTCAACTATTCTACTGATGCGAATATTTTCAGAATAACAAAGCGAAAGAGGATAACTGCTTCGAAACAACCAGTTTCTATATCCAGATCTAAATTCACATTTATACCAATAATACTCGGTGCAGTTGATTTTGTGAGTAAACGCCTCAGTGACAATCTAGAGAAGCTCGGACTTTCAGAAAAAGAAATTAACCAACTAACGAACACTTTACAAAAACAATCTGCAAGTTGGACAGCAAAAATATGTCAGACGTTTCACGATTTCAAAATGTGACATTGATTTTGTTATCTAACTTCCAACGACAGACTTTTGCGTCTTTGTTACAAACCAGTTCCTTTCTAATAGAATGAAGTTAAATAGTTTAAAACAGAAGAGAACACAAACACACACACACATACACACACATATCGTCAGTGTCGATATATGATGTATGTGTGTGTGTGTGTGTAACCATATACCACAGTACTACATATAACCGTATAACAATAAGCAATGTACCAAAAGTTGATTATCTTATAACCGTTCGCACAATAACAACCCAATACTTCAACGCCCAGTCATTGACGAGACTAACGCTCTCACAGTTCGACCTCAACAGTCTATTGGCTTATCTGTTTATAAGACTCGTCTAATCCACTGACAATCATTTTCGTGGGTGTCATTTCACTCCAATATATCTCCCCTGTTAAAATTTACACTTCTGGGAAAGTAAGGATATACACATTTATATATTTTAATATCTTTCTAATTTCTCCTACACATCTCGCCTTTAGAAAAAAATCAACTCCGAACGGATTTCAATACTTTTCTCTCTTTGGGTCAACCATTAAATGCTCCTGAAATTTCCTCTTTCTCTTTCTCCGGTAATGATACTTCAAACATATTCTACATAAAATCCATCGGTTCTTCAATTATTTTATTATTATCCTCGATTATCTTTTTCTCAACTGATTTGCATTCGTTTGAAATTGAAACTCTGCCCTTTCGCCTTTTATACCAGAAAAATCATTTTTTCTAATTTTATTACAAATACTGCCGTCCTTCCACGATTGTTTTCCATATCTGTATGTTTTAATAAGCACTTTTTCACCTATTTTGTCATTATTGTTACCCCAAACCTACACATATGTAAGTCTACATAGGCGTGGCTGTGTGATAGAAATCTTCCTTTCCAACCACATGATTCCGCCTTCAATCCTACAACGTTGCACCTGGGGCGAGTGTCTCCTACTATAGCCTCTAGCCGACCAAAGCCTTGTGAGGGGATTTAGTAGACGGAAGCTGAAAGAAGTCTATCGTATATATATATATATATAT
>NC_068986.1:113333296-113334989 GCF_001194135.2 Octopus bimaculoides
TGCATACAGATATCTATACATATATACACCCATCACACACACATACACACACACACACACACACACATATATATATATATATATATATGTGTGTGTGTGTGTGTGTGTGTATGTGTGTGTGTGTGTGTGTGTGTATGTGTGTTTGTACAAAGTATGGGGGTTTAGTTCACAGGTAATCTAAACGATTAGGTACGCAAGTTAAATGCTTATACGGATTACTAGCACCCCAAGGTTATATCCGAGGCGATAGTAATGGAGTCATTGCAGATTTCCGATGCAGCAGATATATAATTGTTAAAGAAGACAACAAACGTTAAGGCGAGGCAATTATCTCAAGTCCTATACATTATTATTATTGGAAAAAATTTCCAAGTCTTACACCTGTTCCTGGGGTATCCCCGATTATCGGATATTCCGTCATCAGAGACAGGCAGTGAAAATGAGAAGGGTATGGTTTAATGAAATGGTGACATAGAGGACAGGAGTAAAAGAATAAGGAGATGGAAAGAGATAAGAAAAAAGAAGTATAAAAGTTCACTGTTCAACTTTCCGATGTTGTAGAAATAACTGCATAAATCCTTCGGTGAAATCCTGCGTAGATCCATGTGGGCTAAATTGGTGATGTTATAAACATCTCGAAAAAAATAAACGCGAACCTATCAACGTTCAATAACTTTGTGCACACATTTATCAGTATAGATATGCGTTCACATACATACACATATATTTACACAGCAGCATGCTTACATTCATACCTACGTATCTATATATTTGCACTCATACACCCGTAAACACCAAACCTACCTATATACGCCGTCGCTTACCGGTTCGTGTGTCTATATACACACACATTCACATGTGCACACATAAACGCCAACACACGCGCGCGCACCCCCATCAACCTCAGTGTGTATATATCCAAATCTATATATTCTTTCTGTCTCATTAGTTATTCATGCAGTAACATTTTTTGTTAATATATTCTAGTGACAAACGATCGCATTCAAAAGTATCATACATGAACATATATTGCAAAATATAAGCATAATTAAAAACATTTTTTGTCTCTTTACTTAATCATTCTGCTACGATCTTTTTTTTTTAACTACACTCAAGTGACTCACGGTTGCGTTCTGAAATTATCATATATGAACGTATTTAAATATATGATTATATCACTTCATATTTAAACATATAAACAAATTCACACACATGTAGCAAAAGTTTGGACATACTTAAAAAAACATGATGTATAAGATATGAATGTTCATCCAATTGTCTATACCATGTTCAACAATAATATCAATGACCCATAAAGGATAATCGCATCATGGGTCGAAACGATAGTCGTACAAGATAAAGTGTTATAACAAATCCGTCTTCTCTTTACTTAATCGATTATCTCAAGTGACATTGTGAATTTCCTGCAGTAGACCCAACAGAAATAGACCCCCAGCTGTGGATGACAGCAGGTTGCCTAAACTGTACCAGTGTTTTTCTCAACACATTAGCGCACTAAAGTAAGAATAATTGCTTACCAATGACGTGGTTCCGGGTTCAGTCCCAATGCGTAGTAACTTGGGCAAGTGTTAGACAACATTACACTATTACATATATGCGTAAATGCAATATATAAGTAAAATTTCGCAGACATACTCGCATATATATATATATATATATATATATATATATA
>NC_068986.1:113335483-113340289 GCF_001194135.2 Octopus bimaculoides
TACATGCATAATACAAACACATGCACACACACACACACACACACACACACACACACACACACACACATTCACACATATTTTCAGGTATATTTATTTGTGTTGTATGTCAGTATATGCGTACTTTCGTATATGCAATTATTAAGATGCATATGTTCGTACGTATTATAGTGGAATACAATGACAAACAGCATGATGAGTTAGGTAATTTGAACAAACATACTCCACGGTTCTATCAAACTCGTCTCGCAGTAATGAAAACTGACAACATTCCGTTAATCTTGTCTCCGTTGCTTTATGAAATTTTGTTTCTCAACAAACTATTTCCATGTTTTACTAATTCCCATGCATATACTTATTTATTATATTCAACCGAAAACCGAAGCTCTTTGTTGCATATTATTATGAACACAGCATACATGTAAGAGTAGATTTTGTAGGCATACCATAGTAACCACTTCTTGATAAGAATAATAACAATAATAATAATAATAATAATAATAATAATAATAATAATAATAATGATAATAATGATAATAATAAATACATACATGCATACAAACATGCATATGTACATACACATGCACTTACATGCGTATATATGTATAACTTTTCTTGTTTTAGATTACCAAACTGACTAGAAATCTATAAAATTTAACGGTGAGCACAAAGTGAAAACTATAAAATCAAGAAACGTAAAAATGCTTCGTTTTGTTTCTTTTTTTTATCCCGAAATACATTCTTGCAACGTTTGGAGCATGTTGCTCTATTGGGAATTTAATTTGTAGTAATTAGCTAAACGTGCACCATTTTATTTATATTTTTTTTCCTTCTGGAAGGAACTTGTATTCGTTCGACTTTTAGACATTCTATCCGATACGTATTCTTAAAGCACAAAATTTCTGCCAGATTTTAAAATATTATTTTATAACATTCTGTTCCTCCATAATTACGATGAGAGACTTTACGACTACCAGCTACATGTTAAACACGTGGTACATTGTGAGCCTCAGGTTATCGATCTACATGATTGAAATAACTGTCTCTTTTCATTCGAATCAAATGTTCTAAAAAATCATGGTCCATTAGATAAACCCTTTTGGCGCTCAGGACTTAAGAAAACTAACTTGATGTTCCGGGGTGGAATGAGATGCAGTTGATAATAAATTTGATAAATTAGGGTTTTATCTTGGACTGTTTAAATACAATAATAGTTTAAAATCTTGACATGCGGCCAGTAAATGTTGAGGTGAGTGGAAAATTGATTAGGTCTATCCAAGGTTCTTATTTGGTACTCCATTTATCGACTTAGAGAAAGTGAGAAGTACATTCGGCCTCGGCAGAATCTGAACTCTGAACGTAAGACGGACGAAATGCAGCTATGCATTCTATCCACTCGTTGACAAACTCAACTAAAATAATAAACAAAGCAAATAACTACGGACCACACAGTGCGTGTGTAGGCGGTTGCTTGATGTGCTTGAATTAGCAGCAAAAAATCCTTTAAATCTAATCCTATATTTTCAGAGGGGGAATTATCGAATAAACTATTCATAAATACAAACAAGACGGGAAGCACGCATATGAAACGATTTCGATCATAGTCTGCCATCTTAAAGATTGGTGTTGTACTAAACAACATGTATAGTAACTCATAAACATATACCATCACCACGACTACTTTCACCTATACCACAACTATGAATAAGGCAACCAGTGTTATCCCTCATCGTCACAATGGTCAACCCTCTTCAGGATCACTATGACTATGACATTACTGCAGTTTACTGTTTGCCATTATTGCAAACACTAGCACGACCACTACAACCGAGACCACTACAACCAAGACCACTGCAGCCACAATCACATTGCGACAACCAGAAATATAAATCGAACAACCACTACTGCACCCGATATTCACACGAACTACATCAACTACATCCCAAACCATAAACTATACAACAAGCACAACACCACAAGCACTACAACTGAAATTGTTGTCACCAGCACACAAACACCTATCACTACGACCAACAAAACCATGGCCACCACCACGAAAATGACTCTCAGATCTGCTACCATCACCACAACACCTGAAGCACAACAACCATGGGTATCAATCTCATTACAAATAAATCTACCCCGCCACTACGGCATCATCCCATCACCATCATCCCATCACCATCATCCCACACCATTACCACCATCTCCATCACCACCATCACCACCATCACCACCATCACCGTCACCATCACTACCACCACCACCCAAATCACAATCACCAACAGAAACTTCGCAACAACATAGTTTTCCTCCAATCAACAATTCTATCAACATTAATTAAAATAATCAATAATAGCAGTAATTAAATTAAAATAACTTCCTTCTATAACGGCCAGAACAGCACCACCACTACCACCACCACCACCATCAACACACCACTGTCTCCACCACCATCACCGGTACCATATCCAACAGCACCGTCAACACCACCACCAACTCAGCAACCAGCACGTTGAAATCAGTAACAGCCAACCTACTACCGCAACGACAACCATTTCGGTAATAACATCACCACTAATACTATCATCATCATCATCATCATCATCATCATTATCGTCATCATCATCATCATCATCGTCATCATCATCATCATCATCATCATCATCATCATCATCACCAACACCACCACCACCACCACACTGGCTGCTGAAAGCACCGCTACGAAAGCGGTCACTGGTAATAGTACTATCACCACTATCGCCTCCAACATCAAAGATTATTAAGAATACGCCAGAAAGATCCATACCACTGCTGCAGCACTCACCACTCCAGCAGAAAAGATCGCGCTAAACTCTCACCACTCTCTCCACCACCATCTCAACCACCATCACCACCAAAGCCACCACTACCACCACCACCACCATCACCACTACCACCATCACCACCATCACAAACCATCACCCCCACCACAGCCACCATCAGCACTACCATCACCACCATCACCCGCAGCCTGCTCGTGAAATTAACGTGCAAGTGGCTGAGCACTCCACAGACACGTGCACCATTAACGTAGTTCTCAGGGAGATTCAGAGTACCACAGAGTGTGACAAAGATGGCCCTTTGAATTACAGGTACTACTCATTTTCGCCACCTGAGTAGACTGGTGTAACGTGAAATAAAGTATCTTGCTCAAGGACACAAGGCGTCACCGGGAATTGAACTCACGACTTTACAATCATGAGTCAAGTGCTGTAATCACTAAGCTACGCGCCTTCACCCCACTGTGATAACACACCAAAGTCACAAAGGCATCGTCAGGATTCTGCCCTCTTCCACCTCCGCCTCCTCTACCACCACATCCTCTTCCTCACCACCACCGCTACCATCACCAGCACCACCATCATCATCATGAATACGAGTTAAAGATACCACGGGGTGCATGTTCGGTTAGCTCATTATGGTGTCATAGAAAATAGATAAAAAGGAGAGAATCTCTAATATGAAATTCGATGTTAACAACGGACTGGTCACGGTCAGCTTACCTTGCATTCAGTCTGGGCTCATCTGACAACAGCAATAACGAGCGCAACAATAATAACATCACGTGATACCACAGCCGCTACAGGGTCGCAGAAAAGAAAAAAGCCATTGTTCTCATTTTAAATAAGACCAAAAGGCTTTGTAAATTAAGGACAGGACGGTTATGTGCTGCCACATTGACAGTGTAGAAGACATGGCAACAAACCGTCATGACTGTGATCGCTCTGGCTTATTCATTCCTGAGTATCCGGGTGCTAAAAACAGATTCAGCAACGGGAGCCCCGGAACAACAGTTAATTATATCCCTCCCAGTAACCAATTCAGCAGCCACGGCAACAACGACAACAACAACAAAAACAACAAGATTATTATCGCCATAATTCCCCAGTTATTATTAGTTTAAACACACAGAAAAAAAGTCACATTCATTCCTAAACGTTGAAAGATGTTTAAATATCTTTGAATATATAAATACATAAACACACAGACATTTATGTGCACGGACATTTAAATGCATACATACATACATACATACATACATACATACATACATACTTATACAATGGAAGAGAAATGGAAACACACACACACACACACACACACACACACACATATATATATATATATATATATATATATATATATATATATATATATATGCAGACGCAAGCCTATTCACAAACACACACGCCCTCACGAAACACATACATATACATACATACAACCATGCTTATATACATGCACGTACACATATATAAATGCGATAAATATATTCAAGCACCTTGTCACACACATACGTCAAGCATAAAACCTCGCACATATAGAGATGCGTATCCTTGTAAAGATATGCACGCAAGACAGAATATGTGGAGGGCGACCGAACACAGATATGAACGCTTAGAAATACAAACACAGAGTCGTAAGCATGAAATACACTCGTACCAACATGTGCACACGTACAGACTGGTGAATGTACAACACTATATTTTCTGTTCCATTATATTGATTAAATACTCAGAGTTAAATATGCTGTGGAAGTTTGCGATATGTTAAAAGCTACTTACATATATACAAACTAAACAACTGTGCACACGTGCACGTTGTGTACATGCTGTTGCCTGTATATATGTTTCGTTTACGTATGTATACATATGTATGTGTATATACATACGTCTACACACAAACATACACACACGCGTGCATACACGTATACATAACACATGTATATGTATATTTATGTATGCGTGTGTGTGTGTATGTATATAT
>NC_068986.1:113340446-113344014 GCF_001194135.2 Octopus bimaculoides
TATATATATATATATATATATATATATATGGGAGAATATACAAATAATAACAACAGACGAGGACAGGTGGTGTAAATAACAAAAGTATATATTAGTATGACGCTCGGGAATACGGAAAGTCTTTATATTATACATATATCGATGTGTAACGGTTATCTGCATGTAAATGTATACATGCATATAGATAGATAGATAGATAGATAGATAGATAGATAGATAGATAGATAGATAGATATACATGTATCTACAGAGACAAACATGTTTACATATATTTGCCACTTGTTTATGAGTTATGAGAATATGAACGTATATATATATATGTGTGTGTGTGTGTGTGTGTGTGTGTGTGCGTGTGTGTGTACGTCTGTGAGCTTGTGTTTGTGTGTGTAGGTAACTATACGTTGCATCATTGCATTCACTCGACAATTCTTCACAAATAAGCATGATTTCTCTCAAATTCTACACCCCTCCCCCCACACACACATACTCTTTTGAAAACTTTAATAAACTTTTTACGGCACTTAATGATAACAGGAAATAATGTGACGATTATTTGAGGCAATGTGATGTCATGGCCAGGGTCAGAGTGACCTTACATTTGATATGGAACACACTGCCATTTACTTATTAGAAGGAAGGTAAGTCTTGCAGATTTGGCAGTCGATGCGTTAATGGTAAGATTACTTATTATGTTTCTATCAGTCTCCTCTATATTGAAGCATCATTTCAAACTCTTAGACAGGCTTCATGCATAGAAACACATCTGACACCTGTCGTATATGTTTCACACTTACGCTTTGGCCAGTTTCTCTCAAAAACTATCACCAATCTCAAAACGATTTCTTGTCTTAAATGTCACATGTAGCTAACCAAAGCATTGCTACGAATCAATATGGTAAATCGTCATGTATGTATATATATTTTTTTCTCCGCTTTCTATTTTATGCAGTCTTAAAATTGCTTCAGTCATTTCTTTCCATTAAAATGCCGTCGGTTAAATTTTGTATCTCGTAATTTATCATACGTTTCAGTATATCAAAAATGATATACCTCAATTGTAGGGAAATTAAAATGTTTTGTCATGTATATGTATGTCGAACAGCAATAGACTCGCAAACATACGCACATATCTACGTATAGACACGTATAAAAACGAAAAGTGAAGTAGAGAGAGACTTAATGAGGATTAGGTTTATCGGCATTTCTTGCCTTGGAACAGGGGCCAGTAGGTATCAGCTTTATGCTGCTTGTCTCACCGGTCCAAACCAGCTGCTGTTCGTTCATTTCAGTTTTTCATGGAATACCGCCATTAGTCATTCTTAAGCAGCCCCTTCCGTGTTCCTTTTTCATGTGTACAGGTTTTCCAGGATTTCGACACAAAGTATATAAAAAATATATTGATGTTGATGTTGATTTTGTTTTAGTTCATGTCTTAAACACTCAAAATGAAAGGGTATGCTTTGGAAACCATTTCAGCCCCATCTATTATCCTGGTTTCTTTCAAAAGACCATCGGAATGCATAGTGCGATGTCACATGCATTCTATTTTATTTATTGATCGTATTTTTATATATTTATTTTGTTGTGAAGGATACGATTTTGAAGACTTAAATGCCCTGGATGTAGCAGCGGTTGTATTGATATATACCAAATAAGGACATGTCTATAAACACACATGTAACACACAGTTTTAGTAAAAGTTAACTGAATTAAAAAATTAACGATGTACCTCATCTCGATGTAAGTTTAAAAGGTTTCAAACAACCACACAAGTGGCTCACGTTACTAGACTGGAATACAAAAACAGTATAACTAACAGAAATAGCGCACATCCACTCGTATCATGCGATAGTCGACACTATTCCTGACCCATCACAAACATCGATCACATTAAGAAGTTGCAGTATTGCCATGAGCACACAAACTATTACGGTGAGTGTCTGCTTTGATCGTCTAACCTTTTCATAGATGTTCGGTTTGGTCTTGCGACATTTTACATTGGCAAAGACAAATACGAGGTGTTTGCTTATTTAGCTGCCTCACCACATCGACATTGTGACACCGGTTTCACATTTGTGCATGTGTGTATATATATATATGTATGTTAATTATACTATATAGCATATATACGCATATATGTGTGAGATATAGAACAAGATAGATATATTGAAGGCGGCGAGCTGGCAGAAACGTTAGGACGCCGGGCGAAATGCTTAGCGGTATTTCGTCTGCCGTTACGTTCTGAATTCAAATTCCGCCGAGGTCGACGTTGCCTTCCATCCTTTCGGGGTCGATAAATTTTAAGTACCAGTTACGCACTGGGGTCGATATAATTAACTTAATCCCTTTGTCTGTCCTTGTTTGTCCCCTCTATGTTTAGCCCCTTGTGGGCAATAAAGAAATAAGGTAGACATATTGATATATTGAAAGAAACATACATACGTATATAAGTTATAATGCGTATGAATATACACACACATGCATGTATGTTACATCAAAATATCTATGAGTGCGTACTTCCTTGGTTGTTTGTGTGTGTCCGTGTATATGTATGTATGTGACGTACGTGTATGTGTGCATGTCGCGTTTACGTAATGTTCTTGATGTTGTTATGGGTTTTTTTTGTTTTTGTGTGTGCGACAAAGTCTTGCTAGATTTGCTCTTCAAATCATAATTATAATATTGTATGTCTACTTGTAAATATAACTAGTTGATCTCTATTTTTTTTTATCTCTACATATGGAATAATGATGCCACATCCTCCAAGTAGAATAAAACCATTTCTTAATGCTGGAATATCCACCGGTTAATTTATTTACAGGAGGAAAAGAATACAATCGAAGACAACCAAAACAGTGGCAAGAACAATAAGAATAAGAATATGAAAAACAGCAATAACAACAACAACAACAACCATAACAACAACAACGACGACAACGATAATAATAACAATAATGATAATAATAATAATAATAATAATAATAATAATAATAATAATAATAATAATAATAATAATGATAATAATAATAATGATAATAATAGGTGATATTGAAAATACTCTCTATAGAAAGAGCGTAGAGATATATGTCGTATTTATATATTGGTATTGTGTTTACAATATTGTAAATAGCAAAATTACATAATCCCTCAATTGAATGATGAATTACTACATCCTGCAGACATTTTTCCGAATAAAACTAAGTGGCCAACATAAGCTGGTTCCTTGGCAAACATCCAAGACGGATAATGAAAACTTGAAACTATTCCTAAGCGCTTGACATCTCGTGAAAGAGAAGAGAGAATTCAAAAATATTCAGCTCTACTTAATCTTCCTATGTGATTACGCTTGATGGATAGCTCCTCTGAATCACATTACAAAAACTAAATAACAAAACAAGCAACCACCTTAAAATATTAAAAAATAATAATGCAACATTTTCCTCATACAAATATATATATACATGTTTTTCTATATATACATATGTATAATTGCATTTATGTATGAATGTGAATGTACATATACATATAGTATAATATATGTGATTATATATTTGTATGTATATAGATC
>NC_068986.1:113344486-113345768 GCF_001194135.2 Octopus bimaculoides
ATATATATATATATATATATATATATATATATATATACACATATAAATAATTGATGAAATTATATATGGGGGAAAATAGACAGAAATCTGTTACATGCCTGACAAAGAGTGCACAACTTCGACGGGAATCTGTACTTAAAATAGCAGGAAGTGAGACACTTCACAAATGCAAACCGTTAAAAGGATAATATTTATAACTTCCATTATTAGCAGCGGAAAAGTAGTTCAGCGTGATAAATACATTTTATGCATGCTTCTCAGTGGCTATATCCGATATAAAACGCCATTGCTGTGTAGAAGCTGATTTTCCATCCATCTATATTGGAACATATTTCAAATGCAAATAATTCTTTCTTCTCTTCTAAAAATATGCAGTGAAATGAGAGAATAATAATGATTATTTTTCCCATTAAAAGAAAAACAATGAAACTCTATTGCTCTCAGTATCTGAAAGCCAAAATAGTAATAATTGTGAATGGAAAAAAAACTACTACTACAAAAAAAAAAAAAAGAAGGAGAAACAGATATCATGAAAAATAAGTGAGTATTTCTGAAATACTCTCCTAAAAATATATTAAAAATATGTGGAGGAATGTTCGAAGTTTGATGAGTACCCACGTGGTTCTATGTGAAAATTCATGCGGGCCATACATTTGTCTCCTTAGTGACATGTTATCAAATGTCAGTAGTGAATTCACAATATGTTTGGGTCCGCCATAAATTGATTGTGGAGATAAAATTCTTCAACTCTCTGCCAACGCCAATGTTGTCGTGGCTTTCGTTCCTCTAAAGATCGACGAAAATCGCCAATGTTGGCTATCCTCATGGTGCCCGAGCAATTTTCCCCTTCGTTTGTAAATTCTCCTTCATGGTGGTGCCGCTGATGGCTGGCTTAGTCCAGCTTTACAGGGGAACAATTACTAACACAGGTCACATCTGATAGTAGCTGATATATAGAATCCGAAATAAGGGACAATTACTCGCTGGTGTAGCCATAACAATTCTTTTTTTAATCTGAAAGTAACAAATGAGAAAGAACAACAAAATATATCATCTCCCTTGAAAATTCTCTCAAATCTTTAATTTGTATCTCATTTCACTTAGTGCAACATCTCCTGTAAATGTTTAAGCATGTGTTTGTATGCGTGAGTGTGTGTGTGTATGTGTGTGTGTGTGTGCGTGTGTGTGTGTGTGTGTGCATGACTGTATTTATCTACCCCTCAAATTATTTCTTTATCTATCTATCTATACACACATACACACACACACACACACACACACA
>NC_068986.1:113345879-113347416 GCF_001194135.2 Octopus bimaculoides
TATATATATATATATATATATATATCATATAATATCATATTATATCGTATTATATAATAGCAAACGTATATCCTCATAAGTAGATGGGGTGAGGATGTGAGCACTCTTCACAGGAAGATGCAAGTCAATCTCGATCGGCCTAAACAACAAGTACATAACTGCGACAAGTCCATGAAAAAATTAAAAAGTAATTATATGGAAGGCGTTCAGTCAGCAAAATACATTTTGGTGACAGGTGAGAGAGTGAATCTGTGATAGATATAAACACATCCTACGTTGCTGACAGTAGGAACAGATAGAGAGAACGGGAATACACATGAATATATGCTCATTGTAATGCCAGGCAAATATACAGTATATACGCATCCGAATTAAACCGAATACGTGATTATGTGTGCGTGTATGTGCGTGTGTATGTGTGTCTGTGTGTGTTTGTGTGTCTGTGTCTCTGTGTGCGTGTGTGTGTGTGTGCGATTATTAATGCCAGTTTGACTTAGCTTCATATGAATTAAATTTTCATGTCTCTCATCTGATATCAAATATATTCTTGAAATTTGCAAAAAAAAAAGAAAGTAAAAAAAGGCCAAGACAGGTGTATAAACAAAAAGCTGGTGTATTTGTTTATCGCTGATATAGGTGAGAAAGTATTTTACGTTTCGAGCCTACGCCCTTCAGCAGAAAGAAATACGATGAAATAAACACAGAGAATATAAAGAAAAGAACTTTTTTTCAATGATCAAGTAACTGATTAAATAAACTGAAAATGCAATCGGCAAAACAGATGGAAATCCTTTAAATCTATACATGCATGCGTATATGAGTCTGTCTTTCTCTCTCTCCCCCCTCTCTCTCCCCCCTCCCTCTCTCCCTCCCAATCTATCTCTCTGTCTCAGGCTTTGTATGTATATATATATACGTGTGCCGCGAGCGTGCATGTGTTTATATCTTTACATGGAGCATTATAAATTCCACGTATGATAAAATTATATTCGCTTTCAAAACACTAATGTCACTTGTTGAATGTGTTATTGTCTTCCAGTCTGTTTGTGTCAGTTTTATCATACAACACCATATAGCTAGACAGCTTCCTTCATTCTATGCGCTAAATTTTCTCTTCCTATTTATCTCCGTATAGATACCTATATTAAAATTCGAGTTTGTCTATTGATTGTTAGAACAATGAAAGTCTGCACCTGTCTTGGAAAATAATATAAAGTTTATTGTTTCCTAAGTGTGGTGCATATAGACATTATTATGCAAAGTCACCATCACGGAGTATGTCTGCATATATAAATATATATATATCGAGAGAGAGAGAAAGAGAGAGAGAGAGAAAGAGAGAGAGAGAGAAAGAGAGAGAGAGAGAGAAAGAGAGAAAGAGAGAGAGAGAGAGAGAGAGAGATGTGTGTGTACGTATATATATATATATGTGTGTGTACGTATATATATATATATATATGTGTGTGTGTGTACGTGAATGTGTGCGTGCGCGTGAGTGGATGTGTTTATATAAATGAAAGTGTATATATATATATAT
>NC_068986.1:113347426-113347914 GCF_001194135.2 Octopus bimaculoides
GTGTATATATATATATATATATATATATATATATATATGTATCCATACACATACACACCCTCACTCTTATACATACAAGCTATCTCGGAAATAACAATGGCATACAGATAATTGCTATGGAAACACAAAATGACTAAAACCGTGATAGAATGAACTTTAAAACCAATTAATTTTACAAACATAGCAATAGAACTGAGAACATTGTTTAAATGACCATTATACGATTTGTAACCAGAATAAGCTGATACTCAGTTCTATTCGATAGATCCGATGCTGTTATTTCAAGAGTTAAACATTTATATTTCCAATAGTAATGGAGCAGCGACTCGCAAATCGCAGTCTGTAATTCCAAACCCAACTGAGCAAGTACAAGAATAGATTAGACATCTTTGGAAAAGCTCTGACGTTTCTGAAGGATGCACTTTAGAACAGGTTGGGAATAAAGTGAATTTTATTTTCCTAAGGTTATAATAGAGGAATATATACGA
>NC_068986.1:113348146-113349336 GCF_001194135.2 Octopus bimaculoides
GACTGATGCCTGAGGGTTGTATAAAGCGTCCCCTCGCGGCGAAATCCTGAACTAAAACAGGCTTGTCCCACAGAGGACATTTCCGGTTGCTATTGGGTAGTCCCCTCATACAAGAAGCAAGAAAAGGAGGAATGCTCGAAAAGGGAGATGTCAAAATGCGAGACCACTCGGAAGTGTCAGGTGATTGAGGGAGATGGGAATTGAAAACGAGACAAGAAGTCATTTTTTTCTATGCGTTTGTCGAAATACTGGAAAGTACATGAAGACTTAGACACACTGCAACTAATGTGTATTCATAAAACACGTGATACTACACCGATAAATCACGTGTGTTATTTATGATTAGAACACACACCGTCTAAAGCAGTGTTTCTCAACGGGCCCCATATACCCCTTTGGGGCCCATATATGATTTTGTTGTTAACATTTATGAGCAATAAATTCATTATAAATTGACTTCTACAATTCATGTAACTTAGTGGTTCGGCTAAATAAACGATAGAATAGGTACTCGGCTTACAAAGAATAAGTCCTGGGGTCGATTTTCTTGACTAAAGGCGGTGCTCCAGCATGACTGCAGTCACATGACTGAAATACGTAAAGGATTAAAGGAATAATACACAATATTTGTTTGAAACATTTTTAATAGAATTTCTGATAATTATTATACAAATATTAGAGGATTTTTTCAGTTCTATATTTAAGAGATGAGGAATTATGCACATTATTTACATTATTTACATTTGACGAATATTTATTCTCATCTTGTTTGTTGTTAACACAACCTTTCGACTGATATACCCTGCAGCCTTCAACAGGTGTTTTCGGGAAATTTCGAGCCTGGGTTCTTATTCCTAATGTATTTCTCAATATCATCATCATCATCATCATTATTATTATTATTATTCAGTAGTTTAATTTTTATAACGTGCTTTCACTTCACTACCGAGCGCAGCTCTGTGCGCCTTGGGTATGTGCTGTGGTTTGCTGTGGTGCTCTTATGTTTACTGTATTGAAAGTGTTTTGCGTAGAATGTGTGCAGTACCCAGTAGTGCAATTTTCTGTATGTTATATATATTTGTAAGTCCTGCTATTTTTGTTATGTATTTGTCTGAATATTTTTTTTATTATACCTAAGGCACCTACTATGATAGGAATTGTTTCTGTTTTTAGATTCCACATTCGAGTTA
>NC_068986.1:113349346-113350486 GCF_001194135.2 Octopus bimaculoides
CTTTCTCGTTTTCTGTGACCTTTTCTGGCGTGTGTTTATACCATCTTTTTTCTGTTGTTATTCCATAATGTTGGCATAGCTTCCAGTGTATATAGGTCCCAGCTCTGTCGTGTCTGTGAATATATTCCTTCTTAGCCAGGACTGGGCAGCCAGAGATAATATGATTTATTGTTTCTTGTCGATCTCCACATATTCTACAGTTACTTGTTATATTTCTTTTCATTATTATTATTATTATTATTATTATTATTATTATTATTATTATTATTATTATTATTATTATTATTGTTATTATTATTGTTGATGTTGTTGTTGTTTTTGTTGTTGTTCAGGTCACTGCCTGGAATCGAACTCGGAACCTTAGGGTTAGTAGCCCGCGCTCTTAACCACTACGCCATATGTCCACCACATACGTAAAAATGAACTGTTAAATGATGCAATTGTAGAGAAGCACGAGAAAGATTACGGAGATTATCTACATGAGATTATCTTCGAGTATTTAGCTTTATCTGACAAAAAGCAGAACACGAAAAGCCTAACGCTGAAAAGCCCAACGCTGAAAAGCCCAACTCTGAAAAACCCAACGCTGAAAAGCCCAACGGGGGCGAAATTATATGGTTTGCGTTAGTCGGAACGAGGTCATATGTTTTTCTTTTTTTTTTATAGAAAAGTCTAGTGGGTTTTGAGATGGGGGTGTTAGAATCCAGAAACCCAAACTGCTTTTGTCGACTTTTCGCAGACATGATACTCAACTAGACGTGCTGCATTACACGCGATTCAAAATATCAATCGAACGCATTCATAAGTTTCTTCTCGATAATTCAAGATTGTCCAAGACAATGCTATGGAAAGTATTCAGCGATGACCCGTTCATGGATTTCTTTTATTCTTTTATTCCTTTATTTATCTTTTCAGTCACTTGACTGCAGCCATGCTGGTTCGCCGTTTTTAGTCGAACAAATCGACCCCATGACTTAATATTCGTTAGCCTAGTTCTTATTTTATCGGACTTATTTACCGAACCGCTATGTTACGGGAAAGTAAACACGCCAACATCTTTTGTCAAGCGATGGTGCGGGACAAACACAGGTACACAAATATATATATATAAATATATATAAACATATATATATATATATA
>NC_068986.1:113352311-113357025 GCF_001194135.2 Octopus bimaculoides
ATATATATATATATATATATATATACCCAATATACATACATATATGCATGTGCGCATTTTCTTACAGAATATATATATATTAAAATGTAGCCACATGTATACACTCTTTAAACAAGTGTTTACGACGAGAACTATTAAGCAAATGTTTTTTCTTTAATTTCATCAAATACATGATTATCATTAACATCAACTTGCTCATCGTCCTCCTCCTCCTCATCATCATCATAATTATCATCGTCATAGTCATCATCGTCGTCGTTGTCAACATCATCATTATCATCAACACAATCATTATCATCGTTGTCATCAGCTAATGCTGGAATTCAGACAATATCATATACGTTATCATTAACTTTGCAGCGATTACCTTCTTGCTTTCTTTCCTTGTTTCCTTATTTTTTAATTTATTTTTTTCTTCATCAATATTTTCCATTTTTCTTTATTTTTATATAGTTACATATTTTATTGTTGTTCTCGATGTTATTTTGTTACGCTTGCTGTTGTTGATGTTGCATTCTAATGTGTTTTCCTCGCTATGCCAGTACGTCTCATTCTTGTTGATTTTGCTGTAGTTTTTATTGCCAATGTTCTGTATTGAAGTTCTTGTTTACGTATTTACTTTCAAATTTATTTTGTTGTTAATATTTTTTTTTTTTTATTCTGTGTTCTGCGAGTGCTTTCAAAGTCTAGAAACGATAACAAATTTTAATTAGAACTTAGATCTTAGAACGTATCTCATGACCAGACACGCCCCCACTCAACTAAACTGGGTTGACTGAAATAAAAAAAAAATCATATTTCATAAATCGATGAACCAAGATGTAAACAGAGTATTTCGTCCATAGATTGTCTCGGCTGATTTCTGATGCTGGACAACGACGACGAAAATGTGAAGGATTTTGATGACGACTTCTTTGACGATGGTAATAACGCTGACGTTAAGGTAATATTACTTTTAAATTCCGGCCCAACTTTAGCAACCTCAGAGGAGTAAGTACGTCGATTGCAGAGACTCCATTGCTCAATTGATACTTACTTGATCGACATCTTAGAGATGAAAGGTAGAGTCGAGCTCGGCCGGATTTGAACTTACAACATAAAACGGGCGAAACGCCTATAAGCATTTTGTCCAGCAGTTAACAATTTTAGTAATCGCTGCTTGCAAGAAGATTGATAGCCAGCTGTCAAGATTATTATTATTATTATTATTATTATTATTATTATTATTATTATTATTATTATTATTATTATTTTTATTATTATTATTATTATTATTGTTATTGAGTAGTTTTATTTTAGTCACTTATTTTCACTAGCTTATTATGGTGCTGTTACTTTAACAATATTGAAAGTGCTTTACGCACGATATATGCGGTACCCAGTAGGGCTATTTTCTGTATGCAATATACGTTCATAAGTTTTGGTTATGTGTTTGTCTGAAAGTTATTTAATCATACCTAATGCATCTACTTTTGTAGGAATTGTTTTTGTTTTTAGACTCTACATTCGGGTTATCTTTATTTCTAGATCTTTCCATTTGAAGCGTGTTTTTTTTCTGTTTCCCTTAGGTATACATTAGAAGTGATTGTTTTAGTGATCTCTGACAATCATATACGGTTTATTAGCCTTGATTTCTCTATCTGTGTCAACGGTTGCTTTGTCATTTTGTGAGACATTTATTATAGTGTACCTATACCATCATTTTACGGCTGTTATTCCATTGTGTTGGCGTAACTCCCAGTTTATAACGCAGGTGTCCCAAAACGAGCTCAGTGTGGATGGAAACCACATGTCGAGCAAAAGGGCAAAAGCTCGCTCGATCTCGATTTTCAGTACGAATATCACCGCTCGGAGACGGCCCGATCCCTTCTCCATGGAGTGTCATGTCTGTGGATATATTCTTTCTTAGCCTGGACTGAGCAGCCAGATTTTTTGTCTCTTTCTCATCACTACATCTTCTGCAGGTATTTGCATTTTTCTTCATTATGTGCTTCTGGCGGTTTCTAGTGGAGAAGGTTTGATCTTGTCCTGAATTTTAAAACCATTCAGTTTATGCTTTTGGGTCCTGAACTGTTCAACCATTGTTGAGATTTTACCTTTCGTGTTTGTTTTCTGTTTAGCCAATCCCCATATTTGCCATGAAAGGGTTTTCTTGCCATCGTCTTGTCGTGGTAATCTGTTGATCCAGTTTTATTTTAACCTTGCTTTAGAGATTCTTTTTATTTGGTTAATTGCTCTGCTTCCTCATGCATGCCAGGTACTATGGACCTCTTGTAATTTTCTGCCTCTTTAAACACAGAAAGCAGTTGTTTTTTGACTAGTCCTTTGTATCTATTTATACCACTTCTCCTCGTTCTGAGTCAAATGTTTCAGTATTCCTATGGCTGTTATTTCATAATAGTTTTCTAGTTGGGTAAAGCCTCTGCCACTTTCTATTCGTTGTACATATAACCTTTCTATCTCAGATTTTGTGTGGTGTATTCTAAATTCCGTCATCGCTTTTCTTGTTTTTCCTGTCTACTTTGGTTAGTTCATATAGTGTCGAATTAAGAATATTGTAACTGTAACTTTGTAACTTATATATAGGACAACTAAAATATCGCTACCTATTTTCTTGTCTTTCGAAATGAGTTCTGTTTTGAGAATTAATCTAACGTCTATAGTATTCCTTCTTTATCATTTGTGTGTGTTGAACCATATCTCGTTCATTGATTCCTAAGTATTTGTGCGTCTGTCTGGCTTTGGTCTAATTCTCTTATTTCATTTCCTTTGCTTTGTATGATATTCTTACTCTTAACTAGTTTTCCTCTTTTCAAGATACATTTGGCTCATTTTTCGCAGCCGAATTACATGTTTATTTCTTTGACACTCGTTTGAAATTTTGACAGGACTTCAGTTTGAAATGGAGGTACAGGCCGGATTTCATTGACACCAGTATTTTACTGATATACCTACCTAATATTATCCGATGTATAGTGATATTCAAAACCTGAAATAAGGAGAGAGTGGAAAATAATTCTGAGGGCGCCCACCCAAATATTCCCGAACATTCAAGCTAACATATATTGTTTATGAATAACAAAAGGCGTTTTCATATATACTCCATAAATAATTGTCTGTTCCCTAAAATTAAATGCAAATTCTTAGGACTAGTGAATTCGAATGCATTACCGTAGAGAAGCAACAAGCCTAACATGCTATCTAAATGCACATTGTAAAAAAAGGCATTATTAAAATCTTAAAATATATTTTGAAATGTGGAAAACTTTTAGAGATAGTTCCTATCTCTTTTACTTTAACCTGTCGTTCTGATGCTATAAATAAATCCTCCGAATAAAAACATCAACGATTATAAATGCCACTTGTGAACTCCAAACCATCTGTGTATGACTGAGTTAAAACTTATTTAAAAGTTGTGCTTCTTATTTGACGAACCTATAAAGTTGTAAATAAATTTGCTCGAATAGGCAACATGCTGAAGATAATATACAGTGGGTCTTGAAGCAATTCAGCGAAGCTTGACAAAGATCGTCTCATTGCAACAGCTCAGCTACTAGGAAAGGCTGAAGCAGCTAAGAATCTATTGCCTAGAGCGAAAGCGGCAGAGCTGTGCAGTAATATACATCTAGAAAATCCTGGAAGAGATTGTGCCAAATTTTGGCATTGAAAGTTACACAATTGCCACGACGTGTCACCACTGCACAGTACTAACGATCGCCACTGCACAGTACTAAAGATTCAGGAACAGTTACCAAAACAGTTTCGATTTCAGAGTCCTTCAGTATTTTAATATTCTACCAAACAGCCTGAAGGACCTACACAAAGTGGATGTAGGTATTTTCATATCAAAACTTAATGTCTTCGTGTCAAGCGTCCCAGATGAACCTACATCGAGGGAGGAGGCGCAAATGAGGGAAGTGACATAAGACTCCCTTATTCACAAAATGCCACATATTAGAAGAAACTCTCAATAGTAACAGTTGAGCAAAACGATGGTGCCCCAGCATGGCCATAGGCTTGAGCTGAAACTGATAATATATTATATATATATATATATATATATATATAAAGAAAGAGCGAGAGAGAGAGAGATATACATAAATACACATATAGTTATATATATGCATAAATATATGTGTTTAATATGGTTTATCTTTTTTTTGACACCCTAAGTAATTATATAAGTACTTCCAGAAGTTTTTAAAAACTTCGCTGATTTTACTTGTTTATTTCCATATGATGCATGTTTCGATCCTAACTGTTCTATACGGTGCACACACGAAACAATCCTTTCTTTAATGTACTCTTAGACGTTATTTATAGTCACTACGTTAGCCATTCAAAGTTCACAACCTGTATTCCCTTTTTATTTATAAACCCAACCCTTTTTTTTTAAATTGCCGAATGAAAATCCTAATCTGTTGAATTCGTAAAAGACCTTAAATTTCGTTTTTTTTTTTCCATAGAAACATAATAATCTAGAAAAGAAAGAGCGGCATATGGCGAAAAGTACCTTGATCGTAGGTCTATTTGATCGTGGCGTACATAGCAGTTAAACAGCCTCAACAGCAACACCAACAAAAACAACATAAACACCATCAACAAGAACTACAGAAGCAGAACTTAAACAAAAACAGCAGATAGTGTATATAGAGTGACATTCAATACAAATGAAAAAAAAACATATATATATATATATATATATATATATATA
>NC_068986.1:113357410-113358656 GCF_001194135.2 Octopus bimaculoides
TATATATATATATATATATATATATATATATATATATATATATATATGTGTGTGTGTGTGTGTGTGTGTGTGTGTGTGTGTGTGTGTGCGTGCGCGTGTGTGTCCGCGCGTGTGTGTCCGCGCGTGTGTGTGTATGTGTGTGTGTGTGTGTGTACATACATATGCATATATGTGTTCGTGTGTACACACACACACACATAATCTCACACACTCACCCGGACACACAAACACAAATATATACGTTTAATCACACACATTTGTACACGGTTTCGCTGCCTGTCACACTCTGAATAGCACAGCACGCTCTCTCACTATATGTTTCTATTTATTTCATTCTTCCAAAGTTCTTTCTCGCACTGTGTCTTACCTCTTTAAAGTCTGTCTCATATTCACTCATTCACGTCATGTCATCCTCTGCACAAACTCTCTATACTCACATACGCGCGCGCACCTTCACCCACGAACACATATAGAGTCTTTTTCTGTCTTCCTTCATCTTTCCACCCTCTGTATTCACCCCTAGCAACATTATGATTGTCCTTTCTCTGTGTCTAGTACTTTTTTCTTCCTTCGTTTCCCCCTTATCCCACCAGCGTCTCTTCTCCCTCTTAGTTCCGCTTCTCCTATCAAATCAGATAGTTTTATTTCATTCATATATTTCATGACGTTCATAATCATATTCTTCCACACACACATCATGTCTATTGAGGGATTCGCTCTCCCTCTCTCTCTTCTTCTCCTATGTTTCTCACTCTTTCTCTTTCTATCTTTGTATATATACTTAGAAAGAGAGAGAAAACGGTGAGATAAGGGGTAAAGCAGGAAGAAGCAAGTAAGACACAGAGAAAAGGGTGAATATAGCGGGCGGAGAGATGAAGGAAATGAGAAAAATTATGTATACGTGCGTGAAGTTGCATTCGTGTGTTTCTGTGTGTATATGTGTGTGAGTGCGTGTGTGTATGTGTGTGTGTGTGTGCGTGTATGTGTGTGTTTGTGTGTGGGTGTATGTGTGCGCGCGCGCGTATGTGTGTCACCATGCTCGATTAATAAATCCACTTATTCCTTTCTGAAGAAGTATGTAGGCTCAAAACGTAAAACGCTTTCTCACATTCCTCAGCGTCAAACTTATACACCTGCTTGCTGTTCATGCACCTGTCTTGGTATTTTCTTTTTCTGTGAATTTTCGCTACACACACACACACACACACACACACATATATATATATATATATATATATATATATAT
>NC_068986.1:113359137-113365537 GCF_001194135.2 Octopus bimaculoides
ATATATATATATATATATATATACATATATATATTACCTGTGTAGTACAAAAAGGCACACATATCTGTGAGGTTGAGCTTAGAAAGTTAATCCACAAACTCTGTGTAAAAATATTTCATTTCGTTGTCAGCATCACGGAAATACATCTTCTGATGCAGCAGTCAAGATTTCGTGATGCTGAGAACTAAATAAAATATTTTTACACACAGTTTGTGGATTAACTTTCTGACCACAACCTCACGGATGTGTGTGTCTCTTGGTACTACACAGGTAATATATATATATATATAGGAGAGCTGTGCAGTAAAATACTTGTGTGTGCTTATGGTGACAATGTCTGTTTATTCGTGTGCACACGTTTCAACTAATAACAACTTGCCCAGTGCTCATCATTATTCTCTCTATATAAACATTTTATTACATTTATGGGACAAAAGGAAATGCTAGATTTGGAAGGTTTAAGACAGTTTTATCATCAGAGATAAACATTTGAAACTGCAGGGTATGGTATATGAATTATATTTTTTTCTAATTTATGTGGGTTACTAGTAGAACTCTTAAAAGGATATATCTTATTTTGGGTCTTGTGCCTAGAGTAGAAAACAATATATCCTAACTTTAAAGGCGGTGAGCTGGCAGAAACGTTAGGACGCCGGGCGAAATGCTGAGCGGTATTTCGTCTGTCTTTATGGTCTGAGTTCAAATTCCGCCGAGATCGACTTTGCCTTTCATCCTTTCGGGGTCGATGAATTAAGTACCCGTTGCGTACTGGGTTCGATCTAATCGAGTAGCCCCGTCCCCAAAAATTTAGAAAAAGAATATATCCTGAGTTTTAAAGCAAATAGTGACTTTAAAGTTGACCAAGCGATTAAGAACATTATATTGATAGCAACATATAAGCATCCTCCAATCTTCCTCAAAATCCTAATCACGTAAGAAGGTGCATATCCCACTACTCCTCTTTAGAGGGATCATTTTTCTGTGGCCCTCTTGCGACGCATAAACATTAAACTATCTTCGAGTGTAGCTATTTGAGTTTTACGTTGATAATTGAAACTCTAACATAATTCAAAGGCAGGTTCAGACTGAAACTGATTCAATCATTGGCTCAGTGATTCCGACCGCATTGTCGTAGTTTCGGTTGGCAGAATTTTTTTCAGAAGCGTTGTATCGACATGCACCAATGGTAGAAAGACTTGGTCTGTAAACAATACAATGTAATGTCACTCAATTTGTCTCAGTAAAAAGAAAAAAATCCATTGTTTCTCTTGCAATGTCTCCATTTAGACCTATCACGGCTAACCTATATCACAAATTATTATGGTTTATAATACTACCGAGACATGACCATGCATGCAGCCTACATCCACAAGAAAGTATTTACAAAATACTATTTTTTCATTTTTTGCAGCTGAACTTTAAAATGTTGGTCATGTTGTTTTTGTTATTAGTGAAAGAAGATAATACATCAGCTATTAAGTCCATATTATCTTTGATTATGCAGCTTTTTATGCCTCCTGTAGTTTTCTTATTGATGATTTCACTGTAAACCTGATATCCTGTGTCAGATAATTTTATTGTTTTGAATAAATTGTTCAATGCAATTTTTCGTGCGTTTTTAACTGCAGAAATGTTTTACAAATTTAAAATGTCTATAAAAAAGAATAGTGATTGGTGATTTTATTTGGATTATAGAGCATTAAGTTAGCGACAAACTGTCTCTTTTGGAAAGTGATGTATCAACTATGGAATATTTTTTTATGGAAATGATATGGAGACGAACGACAGGGGATTCTATACCGCACTTTCGAGGAAACAATATGCGTTGGTAAAAAAGTAATATATATGCATTGTCAGTGTATATGCAACTATATATCAACTAATATGTATACATAGAAATATAAGGTGACGTGGGCGAATATTCATTAGTACGCCGGACGAAATTCGAAGCCACTTTGTGTACATATAACTAGAGTCAAAAACACATCTCTTCTCGGTGGAAACATTTCCCTGTATGTTTTCTTTGCTATATTGTCTTAAACCCGTTCCACACGCATTCAGCCGTTTTAAGTCTAGGGCAGATGTTGGCAACCTATGGTTCAATTCACAATGACACGCACGCCTCTTGATAAAAAATAGACATATTTTTTGTTTATAACTATATTTCAGGAAGTGCCACCATAATAATTAAATTGCATTGTTATATGTCTTTTTTGTGATCCATCTATTCTAACCTAAACCCTCTGAAGTTAGCGCTGTATTTGGTAACATTACGTTTCCTTAAAAAGATAGAACTACTCAACACAATGTTGACGATACCAAATTATAAATGTTATCACAATTAAGTTATTTGTAAGCTGGCGCTGAAAGCATTTATACGTTCTTTATTACTTAAGCTCAGTGATTAATCCAGGAGCTAGAGTCAGGATCTAGAGCTGCAAATGCCTATTTTTTGTTTAAATCAGTTGTATATTTAGCAGTGCAGATCATATGTTAAAATTAGTTAACCACCTTACAGCGGCCAATCTAAATAAAGACACTCTTAAAAATCGGTTCCTACTTTGCTTATCATCTATAAGTAGACTCTTTTATAATCTTATTTTGAGGCCAGTTTTATATTAAATGGTGGAAGTGGGGAAGCGGTAGTGAGAAGGGTTTTCAAAGACAAACAAACATGAAAAGTCAAAAGTTATTTTCTTTGGTTTCAAAGTCTCCTTTTGTGAGTCTTTTTTCCCCGTTTATTTTTACCATTTGTTTTAATATAATTATTTTTATTATTACCAAAATTTATTCATTAAATATATTTTTCTTTTTTAAAATTGTTGTTTCTTTTATTCTAATTATTTTTATTTAGTTATTTTTATTTGTAAAATTTGGTTTACTGGTTAATACGCCTGTTAATATTAATTATCAATATAAAGTGGCCCAAGATGAATAACAAAAAATAAAAACTTGACGTTCATCCATTTGAAGATTTCTGGAGGACTGAGTATGGATTTGTGCAACAAAATGTTGGTGCTATGTGTGCATTCTGCCGTGAATCTGTCCTATGTCGTACATCAAGTGTACAAACGACGCTATCGAACTAGATACCAGACTACATTTAAAAACTCTGAAGAGAATAATGAAGTTATTAAAAGGCTTATTTTTAGTTACAAAAAATGCATTTGTTTTTTGTCTTTTTTGGTTCGAATGCTTGGAACCAAAAATAAAGCTAACGGAGAATTTATAAAAAAGGCTTTTCTGAGAAGTGCTAAAAATTTGTTCAGTGATTTACCAAACCCTGAAACAATACTGTCTCGAATTCAAGAAATACCAGCTTTTGCTAGATCAAATAAGAGACGTATAACTGATTGAGCTGAAAGCAGCAATAATACAAAATGTTGGATTACAAAAAAGCTGCTGCGTTCAGTGACGCTATCAATAGAAGTCCTGACGTGAATGATATGGCGCGCCTAGCAATTGTTGCAAGATACTGTGACGATGATCGTTTTTATGAAGAATTATGTTGTTTGATTCCTCTTACCAATACAATTACGATACAGGACATTCTGACTGCATTTGTAAATTAATTTGAATATGACGCCATTAATATAAATGAAATATTTTGTATTACAAACGATGATGCCCGTGCAATGGTTCGAACGGAAAAAGGATTTGTTAAGCTTCTTGGAAATCATTTTGGATGCAATGTAATGAGTTTTCATTACATTATACATCAGGAAAATATAGTTGCAAAACTTTCGTCACAAACTTAAGATGTGTCATGGAGACTCTTGTTAAAATAGCTATCTTCATAGTTTCTCGCATTCACTGATTCACAGAAAATTTAAGTGTCTTGGACAGCAAATATGCAGACTTTCTGCAACATAGTAATGACCGTTGGCTTCGTTGGGATAATGTTTTCAATAGACTTCTATCATGCTTTGTTAAAATTTGATATTTTTGGGCTTGATATACTTAGCAACACTTACAAACACTTTCCAAATTTAAAAGCTTATTCAAATCGATTTAGTGTTAATAAAAATGAACTTCAAAAGTATATTGCAATGTTGAAAGAAGAATATTACAAGCGAGATAAAGATTTCGGAATTTATGCTCCTAGATGTCCTTGTCTCATCAAACCCGACTTTATTGATTTGGAAATGAAACCATTTAATCTATCACGTTTTGAGTGGATGCACGTCGATAGTTTTGAAATGGAAATGATTGAATTAACAACCTCAGAATTGTGGAAAATAGAATTTGTTGTTTTACGAATAACTACTGGAAAAACTGCTTGGAGATGTCTGTTGCCATCGTCAATTGCTCCATGCCGTTACCTGAAAGATTCAATTCTTAGAAGAAAATCTCATATACTCTACTTTCAGCCTTTGGCTCAACATATATATGCGAACAAATGTGTTCACATGTTTCCAGTCCACAAAGAATTTGTCTGACAATTCAACATACTTTTAACTTCCCTGAAGTTAAAAGTCACAAGTTATGCAGCTGATATTGTTGCATATAACTTGTTTATAATTTTGTTCTGTTGTTTAAAATATGAAAGATTTTTTTAAATTAATTTTTAAAATAAAATTATATTTGTTTCCATGCAATTTGAATTATTAAAGGATTAATAAAATAGATTTCTGTTATAGCGAGCTTCAAAAGCGTAACCTCTACTAATAAAAGCACTAATATGAAGTTGGCACGCGCAATGCTTTTGGAAGCTAGATTTGGCACTCCATTAGCAAAAGATTGCCGACGCCTGGTCTAGGGTTTATACTGAGGTTTCCCTCCATCGACTTCGTCCACTCCCAACAAATGTGGTCACATTCCTGATAAATTTTCATTTCAGAAAGTTTAAATTACTTTGAACTAAATCTATTATATCAATATCAAACCTGGTATTGATATTTTAACATTCTTATTAATGACATGTTAATATAATTTCACATTTTCTAATAACCATGCATAGACTAAGCATTATAATTTCCTTGCTAAATATCTTATATCACCCTACAATTTTGCTGTCCTAACATGATGCCAAAACTACACCCACTCACCCCACACACACACACGCATTAGGATATTTACCATGTGAATTACTACTAATCACTTCGTCTATAAATTATAGGCCAGAGTATCCATACCTCGCCACTTTCCTTGAGAAACATAAAAGAAACATTAATGTCGTCAACTCTGATACCTCTACAACACTTTCAGTGCACGAACTTCTTCTCCATTCACGTGGGATGTCTTCTCTCGTCTCTTTTTCATTTTTTCTTCTTTTTATGCCATTTATTTACTTTGTAATTATGGTTTCCTAAATAACGCAGCAAACTTCCAAGACCAGCATTCAGATATATCACAGGGATTCATACGCATTTATACATGGACATACACAAACGTACATGCATACATACATACATACACACATACATATATATATATATATATATATATATATATATATATATATATATATATATATATATATATATATAGCCGCTATTTTAATTTATTTTCGATTTAGGAAGGTCAAATGAGACCCTATCATTTTCCATCTTGCATACGGCTGATTAACTGGAATATCTTCTCGTTGGTTAAATGCTACAATGGCTGTGTATTCCAAAAGTACCAGCGGATTTCGTGTAAACCCCTTACGGAAACAGTGCCTGACACATGTTGGTCATTTGAATTCCTGGTACGATTCATGCCATAGATTTATATCCATAGATTTTATAATCTATTTCTTCCTCTTGTCTCAAACCGAGTTTAGAAATAAAGAACTTAATCAAACTGTCCCGGCATTCTTCAGGTTGTTTACTACATTTTTTTGCTTAGAATATGTTTTTAATGCAAATAGAATTATTTTGAGGGATGTTTTCGTTTAATTTGTTCTCGAAGTTATGTTTAATTTTTCTACTTTCCAACTTTTGGCAATTAAGCGTTATTTTTTGTTATTACAATTTGTATTTAACAAAAGATAATTAAAAGCGTTCCATACGGAATTGATGTATAATGGCATGAATTCGCCTAGTAATCCATGTGTTATTTCACACGTACGCACTCTTAATTTGTGTATTTTAATCTATTTATAGATATTATGAAGAATTCATTTTCATCTTATTCGTTAATGCATTGGACGTTATGTATGTTCTCTTTTCCTCCTACAAACATTATGGGAGTATACGTGCATGTGTGTATGTGTGTGTGTGTAAGAGAGAGAAAGAGAGAGAAGTGTGTATGTGTGCGCGTGTGCTTGCGTGTGTCTGTGTGTGCGCGTCTATATGCATATATACGAATTATATGTGAGTGTGTATACATCTGTATATATGCATATATATAGATAGATAGACATATATATACATATATATATATATATAATATATATATACATATATATATATATATA
>NC_068986.1:113365547-113367903 GCF_001194135.2 Octopus bimaculoides
TATATTTGTGTTGTGTGTATGGCTTATAAAACTTATTACTTGTTCTATGATTAATAACATAAAGGTTTGCGTTCCTGCATTTAGTCATTTACTGTCACCATTACAATATGAATCTTATTATTTTATTAGTAAAGTGGGAGTGAGGCAGGGAGGACAAGTATACATTCTAATAAATGCATCTATTAGCAATTTACTCTAGGTCACGATTTTACAACACGAAACTAGAGAGTTTCGTGATCCAGTATGAACTATTCATGTAACTAAACAAATATGTTAGAGATATACATACAATTTACGCTACACATATCCATATATTCGAATTATGTGTAGATGTTTCTGGAAAACCAATATACACTATTGTCTTGGGCAGGAAGTATTCTAATTTCAAACAAATTTTGAATACGAATTATAATAACAAACCTTTACAATAACATATATTTTGTACTTAGTTCGTATACAATTGTAAGAACATGTGACATAATGGTAGCAAATAAGGCAAAGGCGATGTTTACTTATGTAAAGAGAGACCAAGTAATACTTAACTATCATTTTGGAGATGTGGTTCTCATGGTACCTTGTATTTCTTTGGATAAATGTATGCAGCTGATGTTGTCATATTCTCCTCAGGAGATTTTAGAACATTGAACAACCTATAAAGAATATAAAAAATACCAATTTTAGAACATCATTTATACTTGGATAAATGTTATTTTAATCTCCTTCCCAGGTTATTCAAAAAACGATGCAGTTGGTAAAGCTTCAAGATGCATTCAACTAAAGATTATTGTAAAGAAAATATTTTGCAGCCTAAAATATCACTAAACTTTGAGGGTCACAATGTTCTCCAAGAATATCACCAAAAGAAATTGCTAAACAGGTAAGATTGAGGATAGAAAAATTAGACATAGTCTGGCCAAAGTAGATGTTTAGTATCTAATACGTTTATCATGGATAAATAGAATCAGGTCTAGCAATCACGTTTCCTTATTTGCCGGCGAAATTTGTACTCATGTTCATCTTTTGACTAACAACAAACCGCAGATAAAAGAAACTCTTGAAGGTTGCGTTGCTAACTGATAAGGAGAATTTGTAAACAGAAAGAAGCAGAAAGACTTACACATAGCAGAAACTAGAAGGGACAGAACCCTGAGTCTTGAAAAACAGTTGCTCCGATACGTAGAAAAATAAAATTTGGGATTTATGGAGTGTCAAAGTGGGGAACAAAAACAGGACAATGGAGATATACAAGGAAACTGAATGAAAACAAACATGAGGGGTCGTTAGACCAGAACGAGAGTAAAACAGCGAACGCTGGAGAAATATGTTCTTTGACAAGAGAAAAGATAGAAGAGAGAGATAGAATATATGTCTAGTCCTTAGGACAGTCCTGAATGAAGAGATAGATGATCACGTGAGGAAAAGAAAGATGGACGACGGTCACTGTTGCCATAGTAACAAAGCTAAAGCATGCACAGTAAAGCGCCGCTTGGCACAGATTGATTTGAACTCTGTTGTGTATTCGCACAAAGTTTTGATGTTCTAGCTCTCTTCAGCTGTTTATAGCAGAGTTGGAATTAACGTGTATTTTGTGTGTCCATCGCATTGGCCATGACAGAGAAAGTTGACCAGGGAATCTGCTTCAAATTTTGCAAAAAGGTTGGCGATATCTGCTCAGAGGTCGACACAAAGTTTTCAAAAAGGTTTCATCGTTCTCGACACAATCAAAGGTATCATGTGAAACTGAAACCCAAATGTCGTTTTGGTCAGCGGAAAGCAGCTTCGGACAAACTTGGCAGATACGCGTCTCATACACAAGTCTTCAGAGATAATGGACTGAACTGAACCGTAACTAATCTGCACCTCCTCTGATAACTCACGGATGGTGATTCGATGATTTCCTCTCACAGCTGCACGCACATCTGCGATGTTTTTTGAGTTCTGCTGCTTTCAGGTCTCCCAGAACGTTCGTCAATATCGACATTTTTTCGGCTATCTTGGAAACGTCTGAACCACTCGTACACTTGTGTGCAGCTCGTACACTCTTCTCCATACACTTTCTGCAACTTTGAGTTCGCCTCTGAGCAGGTATTGCCATAACAACTTTCTCAGTAATAGTCATTGCAACAATCACACGCTACACACCTTCCTTCCAAGAACTGCTGTAAATAGCAGAAGTGAGCTAGAACGTCAAAATTGTGTGCCCATGCACACCGGAGATCATGGACTATCCATGCTAAGCAGATTTACTTTGCATGCTTTAGAGTTCTTGCTTTGACAACAGTCGTGATACTTATTGATGAGAGCTCATATATATATATATATATATATGTATATATATGTGTGTGTGTGTGTGTGT
>NC_068986.1:113367952-113369343 GCF_001194135.2 Octopus bimaculoides
ATATATATATATATATATATATATATACGTGTGTGTGCATGTGTGTATATATATAGTGTGAATTTAAAAAAAGAACAAAAGACGAAGACGGGTGTGTAAACAACAAAGAAATGTACTAGTTTAACTCTCGGGAAGTGAGAAAGTCTTTTACGTTTTGAGCCTACGCTCTTCGACAGAAAAGAACATAGAAAGAGAAAAGTTCAAAAGGTTCAAACGTCGTGTTGTATTGGAGGGATTTCTTGTCAACGGAAGAATCCAGTGTAATCCATGGGTTGGAGGTGTGCAGCCGATATGAGGTGGAGACAGGATAAAACTGGTGCGACCACGTGAGCATTAAATGTGTACTGATTGGAAAAGGCGGTGCTTTGAACGAAAAATAATATTCCTTTTTATATTATTGTATTATCCTGTTTTCACTTCGTGTGCGTTTGTGCAAGCAGGTTAAACCAAACATACCGATTGCGTGATGCAACCCCTATCAAATGAATTTACCTGTCGTTTCTTTATCATATTTGGTCTCAGTAACAACTGGTGATCGACATTTCTGATTTTATTAATGTATCTCAATATTCTATAAATACATATTTCAAAGTACGCACCGTTTATATTCTCTTTTTGCATCCCACTAGTACTAATGCGCCATGCATGAAAAATCAAACGCCACTATTCTACAAAACAATATTCACGTAGATTTTTATACGTCTCTTTCTATTGTGGTTATAGACTGATATTTTGGTATCCATATTTTTAATGAGTTATTATAATATTTGTGTATATTGTGTCTCTTGGTAGGAAGATTTCTTATGATCTGAAACTTGGCATACACGGCTTTTATTGAATTTCACTGTCTATTATTTACTATAATGTACATCAAACATTATTACATAAAATTTAACTACTTTTGCATATAAATATGTAAGGTTTAAACTAAACTTTTATATTGACACTTAGATCTTTTTATAGACCTAATAATAGCGAGCGTAAATTTCATTCAAATCTTAATCTACATGATTCAATGTTTTAGTGTTCACTAGTCTATTATTTGTAAAACTCCCATAAGCTATTTCGCAAGATATTTGCATAACAAAACATTTTCATCCTTAAATTAGATTAATCTTGTCAATTTAATTCGTAATTAAAAATCATATTTTATCATTCATATATAATATATATACGTATATATGTATATATATATATGTGTGTGTGTGTATGTGTGTGTGTTTGTGTGTGTGTGTGTGTGTGTGTGTGTGTGTGTGTGTATGTGTGTGTGTGAGTATGTATATCTATATGTATGTAAATAAATATATTATTATAATTCTACATGGGAGTTTGCAAAACATAAGATAGTTTGTGTACTGCTATAAACAATGACTTAAATATCTATAATATTT
>NC_068986.1:113369475-113376649 GCF_001194135.2 Octopus bimaculoides
TAATATATATATATATATATATATATATATTAGAGCTATATATATATATTACTTTAGAACTTAACTGAATCATTTTATAAAAATAAAAATCTTTTAGATGGAGTTAACTTATCTTACTTAAATTGGTCAGTTGGGGAAAGTGGAGCATGATAAATCTGTGTTGGCATAATGGATCAATTGCCATATTTTTTTTTTACTGTTCGCCCAACTCCAGGAAGTACAATGGTGTAGCAGCCATTATGGATTACATCATCCCTGCTGCTAAATTACATGTTGTAATCTTCCTGGTGAATGTCTTTCAAGCTTCTCATTCTGAATAACTAACCTCAGTCACAAGGTCACTCAATTTTGATTGTGAAACAAATATTTGTGATGCTGCAAGAAGAATACGACAGATTTGGATTTTTTCTCTTTCTTTTTTGTACTGGAAGTATGTTCAAAGTATATTCTTTGACTATACTGTGATAGAGAAAGGGAAAATCCTTGGACATTCTGAAATTCAAGGAAGTCCCTTAGTGGGGTATAACGGGTGACTCGTCAATTCGTGGAGTGGGATATAATGAGCCTCTTAAGCTTCCACAAATAGAGAAAAATAAAAATTAAAGAAGTCTTCCACATTCTACGCAAATATGACAGCATCTGAAAGTGTTTCAGAAGCATGGTTTCATATAATTATCGATATTTGCACAGAGCACAGATTAAGGTGATTGCGTCACAATTTCAAAAGGAAAGGGGAAATAAAAATGCGCAAAAGAAGCAACGTAAGTGGAAAGGAGGAAGGGCCACTCGCTTCAAACTGTTATAATACAGGAAGTGTAGTATGAAGCAATAGTAATGACCACCATGATAGTGCAAATGATTTGGAGGAAGAATACGTTTAGTTCATACTATGCAAGAGATTCTGGAGCAGAAACCAAGACAACAAGAATGAAGTTTGGTGTCTGTGTGACTTTTTTGATGACTATCTTTGCCCTGAATAGATTCCAAGGAAACAGACGCTAACCTACAAACTCCTTCGGGAAGTGTACCGCATTATCTGGATTTCTTGTCTTGAATGGACAAGGAATGCAGATATTACTGAAACTGACTGTGGTTCTGTTAACGAGTTTTTTAATGAAGATAAATTCTGTTTAACTTTGGATATCTCTCTTATGTTTATGTATTGATGGTTTGTAACATTCACCCTAAATTCGTCATATTTTTATCCGAATATTGCTTCCATTTGTGGATGACCCATTATCCTTCACCAAAGATTAAACTATCAGATTTTTTCAGTAGTTCAAAGATGATTATATACAAATGAAACGGCCATACACATTTCCGCCTCCCCTCAATCGACAGGAAGTGCTTATCAGAATCATGATGCACTGACTTCATTTGTAAATCCTTATTCACTGTTAAATGTTAGTTTTTATTTGACATTGCTTCCAAAAATGTGCGAAAATTGAACCATTTTACGGCCCCCCACCCCACTACATTCCCATACAATGTTTTCTAATTTTTCTCTAATTATGTCTGTTACTAACAATGCTTCTTGTTTCCATGTTTCAGACCCTCGTTTCATAATTCCGTAACATGTAAGAAAATGTCCACCCTTATACGTATATCAACATACAACCATACGCTCTTAACACTAAACTTTTTACCGGAGTATTTACGAATATTTGATATTCTTCCTTATTGTTGCATTAGCCACTTCCAGTTTGGTAGCCCTTACTAGTTCTTCCATACAATTATCTACAATTCTTCTCGAATTATTGTAAGGTGGTCTCGAATTGATGATATGAATTTTAAAGAAATTGGAAACTAATCCTCGTAAAATGCTAACCTAACGCTTTCAAAATGGCTGAATATAACAATGGATAAATACGGAATTTGAAAGAAATGAGCACAGGTTAGTCATGGATAGAACGTCTCTCGAGTGATGAATAAACACAACTGTTCTGTCGGTAACATTCGAAAGCCATAGATAGAATGGCAGAACATAAAATACTACACGAAGGAGATTCTAAATTCCCTGGCATGATAAATGTCATAGAATATATTCAGATTGTCATTAAGCATCCATGTTTGTATGTGTGTGTGTGTGTGAGTGTTTTTTTTGTGTGTGTCTATGTGTCTCTATATGTGACTGTGTGCGCGTGCGCTCGTGTGTGCATGCATGTACAAAAAATCCGGAAATAATACACTTTACAAGGACATCAACACACAACCAGTAACAAAGTCCCCAGACTAAACATAATACATTTAAGAATTAATACTTTACAAAGACAATTTTAATAAAAAATGACGAAAGAAAACAGGGGGCAACACAACAAAAATGTCGTTCAAAACAGCTTCACCACTGGAATAAAACACAGCACCCATTTGAAATTGTAATAAAATTTGATTAAACAAACCCTTCTACAATGTAATCCATTCTTCAATGAACCTAACATTTTTCAAACAATATATGTATATCATAAATAGCATTTGTATACTAAAACTGCTAATTATATCAGCAATGGAGGCTTTCAAGAGGACAGAAATTAAGAAAAGGATTTAGATTAATAAACATTAACACAGTATCAGCTTTATCAACAGCGCCCTGCTCTAAATTACATCTAGTTTATCCCAGACAAAAACTTCTTTTGAACGAGATTTCAGTACACATAAAATCTCTCTGAGTTTTTCAGCAGTAGTGACAGTCAGAGAACTGCAGCAATATCGTTGCAACTAGAGCTGTTTACATCCTAAACAACACATACCAAAACCCACCCTAACCCAACAACAAACAGACTAGCCCAGACGTGAATTTCTTCTCATATCAACGCCTGTTTACCTCTAACACTTGGCAATAATTTTCTTTCTTTTCTCAAAGTATCTACTTATCATTACAGTAAACTTGCACATCAATCAAATAAGCTACATCTTCAGTAACGACAAACAATAAATAAAAAGAAATTGGAATGAATTTCACTGAGAAATAGAATCAAACTTTCCATAATTCAACAACATCACAATCACCAGCATAATCGTTGCGGTGCGTAGAGAGAGGGAAATAATTATAGACAAATCTACAAATATATCTCACAAGGCGAAATAAAGAGTTAAAACACGGCAACAAACCAGAAATAAGCTCATAAAACCCAGAGATAACCTCAAAAGTGATACACCAAAACGGCTCACAACTAAAGTAAAATTCAGGATCAAACGACCAAACAAGGAAGTGATAAAAATAACCATAAAAATAGAAAATTGGTAAACACTTGTAAACAAAATAAATCAAAACACGAACATGAAACAAACCATTTTGAGGAGTTAACAAGAACAAGTCACGTTATATCCTGTTGCTGCTCTAACAACCTCAACATATACACTCACATTGCGATGCACAACAAGAGCCTCAATCAAATATTTCTGTAAAAGTTTCCAGCAAAATACTTATCAAGAGAGAAGAGGAGGAGGGAGAGAAAAGGAGGAAATATGAAGAGAGGGAGCGAAGGAGAGAGATAGAAGGAGAGAGAAGAAACGAAAACGCTGACCGTACCAATGAGGTAATGTTTCATGCCCATAAGTTATGCAATAGAAATATGAGAGTTTAAGATCATGGGTTTCAAGTCTGACGAAATCCCACTTGAATATTTAAAACAGTGTTTATTAAATTCAATGAACCCCTAAACACCAGTGACAACTAGTTGTCATACTCATATTGATTTCAAATTTTAGCACAAGGCCAGCATGTTCGGTGAAATTAGTAAGTTGATTACATCGACCCCAATGCCCAACCGGTATATAATTTATCGACCTCAAAATAATAAAAAGTGAAGTCGACATCGGTGCAATTTGAGCACAGAACATTAAGACTGCCCAGGCGCACCAATATAAGAAACCTGGATTTGGAAGAGTTGAGCTAAATATTTATAAACTATAAAGCAAAACAAAGCAGGAATCTGAAGTGAAATCATCCAGGCTTAACCCAATTCTATGATTGACCAAAGTACTTCTTGAAGTTCTGATCCTTGCCATTATAAAATATAAAATATCCTTGTTTTAAGTTTCAACATTGATTTAGAACACTCGTAGGACTCGATCGGTTACGAGGACGAGGGTTCCAGTTGATCCAATCAACGGAACAACCGTTTCATGTAATTAACGTGCAAGTGGCTGAGCACTCCACAGACACGTGTACCCTTAACGTAGTTCTCGGGGAGATTCGGTGTGACACAGTGTGTGATAAGGCTGGCCCTTTGAAATATAGGTACAACAGAAACGGGTAGATAGAGTGAGAGAAAGTTGTCGTAAAAGTTGCCGGAGCCTAGTGGAGCGTTGGTGTTTTCGTTCAATAAACACTCACAACGCCCGATCTGGGAATCGAAACCGCGATCACATGACCGTGAGTCCGCTGCCCTAACCACTGAGCCATTGCGCCTCAGCTCTAGACCACTATATCATGTATGAGTACTGTAAATGTTGTACACATTCCGCATACAACAGCCTATGTTTATCTTCCTGCTTTTGTAAGGGTGTGTGCATGCGCACGTGTGCGCTTTGATATGGTTGGGCGTAACTTGCAATTGTATTTGAGGTTTTCTGGTGAAGCTGATAAGAAAGGAGACAGACATTTCGCTCCTCATTTCAAGCTTAATTAAAAGACATTTCTGCAGTCCAACAAAAAAAGGAATATTTACTCATTCACACGTAACAGCATAATGACATTTTCCCACTAGGCTGCAGACACTGTTGCAAATACGAACCTGGATCATCATCGAAATCTTTGAAGCATTACCGACCACAGTTATATTCACATTTGTTGCTAACAATCCCAGAGAAAATTGAAGATAACCAACTAACACATACATAAATGTAAGCTCATCCCTCTCTAACACATGCATATATACAGGGTTAAGTTCTTAGTGTGTGTGAACTTCCATGAACTTAGATCTTGTAAGGTGTCTATTTATCTGCTCCGAGCTCCGAATGTCTTCACGTCTATTCTAAATAAACAACAAAGAGTGGAGAATGACCGAATGCACCTCAATGCATTATACATGGAGTACATGTACGACAAAGATGAAATTAGGAGAATATGCTTATAAGAAGAAAACAGTTTGTTGCTGCCGCGAGGATAGAAACCTCGATGTCTCTACCTGCTACAACAATGCCTTGCACATAAGCATACACATGTACAACGGACAAGATTCTTCTCCTACACAATGTAAATACCAAAAGAAACCCGGAATCAATAGGACAGTGAAGAGAACGGAATATGACCAAATATTCTGGTCTACATAAATCTCAACAAGGAAGTAGCGGGTGTCAAACAGCTTAGTACGTCATCCACAAGGTGGAGTCACTACATGGCGAGGAGGACCAATATGTGTTTCATGTTTTGTCTTCGAAATGATTGCATGGGTGCAATGCAACAGTTTAATCAGGACCGATTTGGGGTTTATAGCACATAAATATACTACTATTTTATTGCATTCAGCAGCCTTAACTTGTTTATGTATGACAAATTGCTCATCTTCTCACAAACATTGAAACAGGCTGGACAAAGAAGTTACGGTCAACTGTTAAATGATGTGTGTGTGTGTCTTTGAGTGCGTGATTTCAGGTAGATACATATACACTTACAGAATGCTAGATCCACTTGAACATCAATGTAAAGTGTAAATAAACAAATAGATTGAAGATACATCGATATCGAGAAACACACATAGATTCACAGACAGACACACACACACACACACATACATACACAGCCAGGCGCACATATATGAACATGCAATCAGCGGAAGGAAGCGAAAGTCAAAAAAGAAAACACTTTCTAGCAAATATATCCACGTACCTACACGTATGCGTACATCCACATTAACACGTACGCTATACATACACTCAAATTAGAATTGGAAAGTCAAACACAAGTTAAAAGCCACGCACATGAGCCTGTGTGTGCATGTGTGTGCGTGTATGCAACTATGTATGTATATATATATATATATATATATATATATATATATATATATATATATATATATATATATATATACATATATAAATTCACAGAGGTATGTATATGTATGTATATGTATAAATATATGTATATGTGTGTGCGACCGTGTGTGTGTAGGTATGTATGTATACATACATATCTACACACACAAACACACACATATATGCATATATATATATATATGTATATATTTATACATATACATTGGTATGTATATGTATAAATATATATATATATGTTTGTGTGCGAGCGTGTGTGTGTATGTGTATACATATATATGTATATGTATGTATATATACATATATATGTACGAACAAACATTTATATGTGATTGTGTGCGTGTATAGGTATATATATATACGCATATAAATGCATACACGCGCACCGGCGCACGCGCGTACGATAGAATTTAATTTCTTGCGGGATTTCGAGTTATTGATTTTTATTCGTTTAGCCTAATTAATTTGGTTGGTTGGAGGAAATATTTTTAGACGTAACAGATTGTTCGTTTGCACTTAAAGGAAATAGACGGATGCTTAGCTTTTAGTTAATTAATATAAAAACAGTTATAATACCAGTAGAGATTCTAATTTGATCGCTTGAAAATCAACGTTTTAAGAACATCACATATTGCCCGTATGTTAATTAAGTTGAGGGCAAAGCTGTCGAAATCCTGGCTTTCTTTTATTCAAAGCATGTCACACTGTTGTTATATCCACATAACTATGTAATCTCAAAATGTAAAGAATAAAAGTGGGAGTACATGACATCACATAGATTGATAGATAGGTAGGGAGGTAAAGTGGTGTATATATATATAAATTTATATATATATACAACACTTCACTTCCTACCAACCTACCTACCTATATATAATATTAAGGCGGCAAATTGGCAGAGAGATTAGAAAGCCGGGGGGAAATGCTTACCGGTATTCCGACTGCCTTTACATTCTGTGTTCACATTCCGCCGAGGTTGTCTTTGGCTTTCATCCTTTGGGAGTCGATAAATAAAGGACCAGGTACGTACTGGATTCGATTTAATCGACTGGCCCACTCCGCAGAAAGTTCGGGCTTTGTGCATAGAGGAGAAAAGTATATATGATATATATATATATATATATATATATATATATATACATATATCATAAAAAATAAATACGCCCTTTTAAAACCTAAC
>NC_068986.1:113376955-113383486 GCF_001194135.2 Octopus bimaculoides
TCTTTTATTCAAAGCATGTCACACTGTTGTTATATCCACATAACTATGTAATCTCAAAATGTAAAGAATAAAAGTGGGAGTACATGACATCACATAGATTGATAGATAGGTAGGGAGGTAAAGTGGTGTATATATATATAAATTTATATATATATACATACACAAACGTCTCGCAGAACATACAAAACCCCTAGCGATGTTCCACCCCGGCAGCAGGAGCTGGACCATGAAGAATTTGTACCGGACTTTTGCAGGTATGATTTTTTTTTAAAACATTTTTTTGCAATTATCTGATAATAGAGACACAGACGTTCCCAAATGCATCAATAAATGAACATTGATATTGTTTTCACAGTTGTTACAATCATCTGAAACTGAATTGTCAAAACGCGATATTCGAGCAATTTTGCTATTCAACTTCAAAAGACGACGCAAAGCAGCTGCAGTTTCTCGCGTTACCAACAAAACGTTTCTTGAAGAAATGACCAGTGAGTGTTCATCTTGAAAATGGTTTGAACGATTTAGCAATGGAGACCTGAGACTTGAAGTTCGTGAGCGTAGTGTATTCGTATAGGTAGAGATACTTACCTGAACATGGATTTATATAAGTATATACCACCGTATATTTATCTGTATGTATGCGAGTATACAAATATTGTATCTGTACAGATGATTTATACATCACCTGATCCTACAAAATAATTTTAGCATCAAAGGAAGTCGAAGATTGAAACGAGATAAATATTTTATTAATAACTTAACCTCCAGTTTCTTTATATCATGTGACGTTACCGTTTCTCGAATACTTAACACGATCCACTTTAACACACACACACACACTCACAAACACACATATATATGTGCACTTATTAGATAAGATTTGGTGAGATAAAACAAACATATACAAATTATCTTTCATAAAAAGAGCTTATCCTCTAAATCCACACGTTAACACATCGTCATATAAATGTATATATTTATACAATATGTATAATATATAGATATATATAAATTTCTATGTATGTTTGTATATGTATATTCATTATTATATATCTGCACACACATAAATTTATATATATACTTACCTTTCGTATAGGTGTATAGATAGATAAGTAAACAAATTTTATATGTATTTTCGTATCTCTACCAGAGATATGTGGACTTTGAAAATGCATTCATTGCCGCTACATTATGACTGGAAACCAATCCCCTTGTATATCTTCTGTATGAAGACTTATACTCGCTGTATGAATTTTATGTTCGATGACAACTTGTAGTAGCATTAATATTAATAATCACCAATATCTCCGTAATCTGTTGCAGCATGACATTTTCATCTATCAACAATTAAGTTTTAATGGTGAAGCAATTGTATATTTTTCATGTCGTGCATTTTCAGGCACAAATATTACACGGAGGGACTTAAGATTCTTTTTCTCTTATATTTAACATTAATTAATAAAGAAATGCGGTGAAACCTGTTTATGCATTTAGGTGATAAGTGTTTTTATTTTCAAACGTGAAACTTAAGCTAATGAATATTTCTTCTTTACATTTAAGACAGGAAGCTGGCAGAATTCATTACCACACCGGACAAAATACGTAGCGGCATTTCTACCGGTTTTACGCTCTGAGTTCAAATGCTGTCGGGGTAGACTTTCCTTTCATCTTTTCGGGGTATATAAAATTAGTACCAGCTGAGTACTAGGGTCCGTGTAATCAACTTTGCCCTCCCTTGAAACGGCTCAACTTGTGCCAAAATTTGCAACGGCAAGTTCTTCCTCATTTACCTCATTTCGTAAGTATTTCTGAGATTATCTCTCAGTATAACAAGAAGAATATGTTTCCACTTTTGATGTTTCAGTTGTTCTAATCGCTGCTACAGCACCGACTTGATTTGTCCAGCCGATCGAATTAATCCAGTTATGATAATAACCAACAAAGAAAGGTTGCTTAAAGACGTTGTTTCGTCCGACGGAATTTTGCATCGGATGATGATCAGATGGTTCCCCAATTGCCTTAGTGTCGGATCCATAGCAGTTCCCGGCACATCCTTTGACATTTAAGTTCACTGAACCTAGTTGGTACATGTTACATATATTTTTGATAACACTTGTACTCAGCGTCACATGACTCCGTGACTACCGCGAGGATTTAATTAGAGATAATAAAGTAGTGGGGATCCGAAAAAGATGGTGCGCGTGCGTGTTTATAAGAGAGCAGGTATGTGCGTGTGGAAGAGGACTCGTGACTTTGACGTGTGCGTGTACGCATGTGTAGGTGTGTGGATAATGGTATGGGGCCTGCAAATGGTCAGTGCTAGTGTGTGCATGGTGGTGTGATGTGATGTCGTGTTGTGTTGTACGGTGCTGTATGGCGTGTAGTGTGTGGTGTGGTGTGGTGTTGTGATGTTGGGATGTGAGGAAGGCTAGAATAGGGAAAGCAAGGGTGAGGTGTGGGTTACGCTGAGGGTGGAGGTAGAGATGGGGTATTGTGTATATATATATATATATATATACATATATATATATATATATATATATATATATTGTATACACTCGCACACACACTCGTGTTTGAAAGGGTGTATTCATCTGTGCATATGCCAATGTGTGTGCGTTTGGGAGTGCTGGCGAATGAGAGAGAGAAAGAGATGCCATTCCACAACACCAGTTGTTGAATCATGACGTAACAAATGATAGAAATTGCAAAGACAGGCAACATAAATTCTGCGGTCATTGCGTCCGATCAATCAGTCCTTTTGTCTATGCACACTTACACACACTTACACACACACACATACACATGCACGCACACACACACACACACACACATATATATATATATATATATATATATATATATATATATACACACAAACATACACATTCGTACTCACTCGCTGGTACATATACGTAAACGCATTAACACACACACGCACACACATACAACCACTGAGACATATGCATTAACACAAGCGCACACGAACAAACGAAATAACCAGGTGTACATATATGCATACACATTCATATTCTCGAGAGATCTTGTGAATTCCTTCAGTTTCCGACCAAATTTATCACTACTTCCTCTTCCTCTACTTTCGGAAACCTCACCAACCATCTGCTATAACCCACCACCACTACCACCACCACTGCCACAACAACCACCAGCAACACCATTACCACCGCCACCATCATCACTTCTGCAACAAGCACACCCAGTCACCATTCTGTGTTTCAATAATTTAATAAATTTCGCATCTGCTGAGATTTTCTCGGTGAAGAAAAATAAATTATTTAAGAGTTTGATAATATTTCCTGAACAAATTAGCTTGATCGAATCTTCGAGGGAAAGAGGGTTACAGTGGTAGTGGTAGTGGTTGTGGTAGTGGTGGGGTAGTGGTGCGAGTGGTGGTGGTGGCGATGGTAGATCTGACAGAAGAGTGACTAGTGTGGTTAGATTATAGGATACGAGTAGCAGGGAGAAGGATATCAAAGGGGTGTAGTAACCTTTAGCGTTGAACTGGATGAGTCGGCAAGCGGTCGCTTAGAATGCATGCTTCATTTATTTGTTAGTAATCACTATGATCTGGTTTCAAATCTCACTGAGATCAGATTTGCCGTCGTCATCCTTTTAGAGTCGACGACAAAAGGTTCGAATCCAAAGCAATGGATTGGAAGAAACATTGGAATCGAGGACATTGCGGGAGCACAAACGATTGTCTGTCTGTTTGTCGTGCTCCTTGTGTTCTGAGTTCAACTCACACTATGGCCTGATTCGCTAACAGAATTGAACCATTGCTCATTTTAACACAGCAAACTGGTTTCTTGGATGCCTTTAGGGGAATCCAACCTATTGCATCCTTTCGGCCCGGCTTCTGTCTTGATCATACCTTCCACCTTCTCCCACCCTTGTATCGATGGCACTCTAGCGGCTCATAAGCACAGCCGTTACTCGTAAGTATAAAATATTCTTTTCACGTCACCTGAAGTCAATGAGAGAGACAGATACCGATATTTCACTGTTCCACTCATCAGTGTCACATACACACTTCGTTGAGTTCGGGGCCGATTTAGCATCACTTAGCGTTCAAACATGATCTGATTATTATTTTCCTTTTTAACTCTATATAGTTCTTTAGAAGGTTGTCCTTTAGACAAGATACTGCATCTTTGTCGCATTTAACAACATATATATATCAACTGTTATATTGCTTACATTAAAGGGCTGCTTCTGACAAAAAAAAAAATTGGATTTTGTTTTACTTGTGCGACGCTCTATCACACCAGCAAATAGATTTAAGGTATTTGTGTACATAGTTTTATTCGTTTCGGATGTAACGGAGTATGAGAGTCTGATGAGCGGCAAAATCTGCCAAATGTCCATACTGTCGCTCTCGTTCACTTTCTGTGTAGTTTTCTTTCGCTTTCAAGTATGCTGTGCTATTTTAACGCTTAACGTCTTTAAAGGAATCGCGCTGGTGTTTAACAATACGCATGCATTAAGTATATAATTTTGATACTGTTTAGTTCATTTGTGTATTTGAGAATTTCCCTATTGCGTGAAATGAACTGCATATATACATCGGAAACCAAGCGCGAGTTTGTAGATAGAAACCCAGATCTAATGAGACCAACTTCTCTGTGGTGTTTGGTCTGCAAAACTCTATACAGATCCAATTTAAGCACTGTCCCCTTCAGCCATTCTTTAAACCAGTAACATTTATTGTGTTATTTTTTGTCATTTTGGTGCCTCTATCCAACGGAATTGTACACATATTCAGTTAACATTAACAAAAGAAGCAACTAAGCGACAACGAAGTTCTCATGTGACTTCAAATGCCTCGTTGAATGAACTGATTCAGTTCCTTATATTGTGCAGATAACTTGATAATTTGTAATCGAAGTCTCAGATGAGTGTTTTCGGCCTAAATGCACCTATGGAAATATGGAATTGATTAGACAGAAATATAAGCCTTGGTTTATGAATAAAATTATATAAAAACAGAGATACTTGTCAACTAAAAAAAATAATGTCAGCGCTCCGATATTAGGGTAAAATAAATACGGGATTCTCTTGACAGGACCGTATCTCAATTTGTTGGTCACTTCTCAGAGAAGATTTACCAAATCTCTTCCTTCACTCCATAGCATAGAATTCTTATATATACCAGTCGCTAATATCGCTATTGCTTTGGCGATTAACCTGTATATTTTTGCTTTAGAATATTCCTCATTAAAGATACGGTGCACGGTGTATGTACAACACAGAGTAAAACTGATTTACAGAAAAGAAGTTGAATGTTACAAAATCTTAAATCTGATTATCAACAACGTAACAGCGTAAACACATACATTATATATCTACCTCTCTATGGTTGTAAATATTCATGTGTATGCGCATGCGTCTGCGTATAAATGTACATATATAAACATATACGTATCTATATTTACATATATATGTGTGTGTGTGTGCGTGTGTTTGTGCGTGTGTTTGTGCGTGTGTGTGTGTTTGTATGTCTGTGTGTGTGTGTGTGTGTGTGTGTGGAGCACTCATTTTCATTGTTCGACATTTACGCGTATATATATATATATATATATATATATATATATGGAGGGGTTCACTTATCGCACCCTTAGTATATCGCGGGTTTCTGTGGCCGATAGCTATTTATATTTTTTTTTCATTTTAATTACATCTGAGCGAGGTTTTGGAACGTAACAGGCGCGATAGTCGAGGAAATACTGTATATGCAGTTGTTATATGCGCACACACACTCACACACGCATTCACAGAGACACGTTATAAGTGTACACGTACACATTTTCACACTTGTATATTTATAGCGAAAAGATAACAAGATGATAGATGTGTTGATGAAGCACTGTGCGGATGTCTGTAACTTTCTGTGTCGCTGTAATAATCTTGCTTATGAGCATGACCTATAACTCCAACGTTTTAATCAACCTGGTTTTCCAGCCCCACCCAGAATATTATCATGACATAACACTTCGTCTACCACACCTCATTCTTAAATTTCTCTTCAACCATCTACCAATCCTTACGTACTTTAACTTGATAATACTGGCTATTCTTTCCACTCCCTGTTTCCTAACCTCGCAATACACCCACTGACTTGCCGAGGGGAAGATGTGCCCATAATACCACAGAGCTCCTAATTAACCGAAATAACATATAGTATTCCACTTGCCTGAAAATTATATGTGTACGTAGTGTATATATACTTCTTTTCTACTCTAGACACAAGGCCCGTACTTAGCGTATATATAGAATACAAAGAGAAATAAATATATTTGAAAAAAGTGGATAGAAATGGCTTTTCTGATTATTTTCCCACTTTAATGATTAGATGTCTCTAAGTTATAAACATCTAATGATTAAAGTGGAAAAATTATCAGAAAAGCCATTTCTGTTCATTTTGTTTACAAATACATACACGCACGCAAGCACACACACACACACACACACACACACACACACACACAGATAGATAGATAGATAAAGATATAT
>NC_068986.1:113383593-113392326 GCF_001194135.2 Octopus bimaculoides
ATATATATATATATATATATATATATATATATATATATACACACAAACATTTCATGTTACGCTCAGAAGCAATGTACGATACCAGGATGTTCGAATGGAGTCGATAAACACACGTCCATACGCCGTCACCTTTCTCCATCTCTTACATCAATGAGCTATGGCTCGGTTATCGACGTAACGTTTTCTTCCCCGCTGTCCATTTAAGTGCTTTGCATTGGATCTCATGTTGCTCGGACTCACGACGTTTGGCTTTATTTTCTTCGCTGTTTCCAATCTTCACACCCACGTATATATGTGTGTGCGTTAATACCTGCATGTATAAGTTTACTCACACCTGTGTAATCATTTTATTAGATCTTGCCATTACTCTACATCATTCTAACAGACAATTCTCCCTTAGTACCCAGAGAACCACATCCTACACCCATCTATTCACATTTCCATTCCACTACCCTTACTATATAAGACAATACTGTAAATGTAAAATCGGATATCGGAAACACTCAGCAACAAAGCAATGATATATAAAATAAAACGTAGAGGGAGCATTGCAGATCCTTCAGGATGCATTAAGCTAATGTCGTCTAGTTTATGGTATCTCTTGACTTGATCTTTGTCACTTTGACTTCTCTAATAACATCCTTTTTTTCTTTAATTCCATTATTAACCTTCTCAAGAAATTGCTTTGTGGGCTTTTCATTTAGCAAATTGACTGCATCTTCTTTTTTCCATTCAAGTTGTCACATCAGAAACGAATAGCGCTGATACATTTCTAGAATGGGAAGAAAAGTAAATCAGGGGAAAATGAAATTATATGCATTGGGCTAACTCCCTCTACCCTTCACTCCTTTCTACTTTCTACATCACTGTACATATATGTATGGACACACACGCACGCAGACACACACACACTTACACACACATAGACATAAAAACACACAAACGCACACACACACGCACATATACACATGCAGAAATATACACATGCCTACAGATGTATGGTTTATACATATGCTATATTTTTTGCTAATGTAAAACAAAATTGCTAAATTTCAAGGTAGAACTCAATACATTATACATATGTAGGTGTTCTTGTTTTTGCTATTGTTATGGTTGTTGTTGTTATTATTATTATCATCATTAATATTATTATATTATCATTATTATTATTATTATTATCATTAATATTATTATATTATCTTTATTATTATTATCATCACCATTATTATTATTATTATTATTATTATTATTATTATTATTATTCCTTCCTGCGTGCATTATATTTCATGACTAAAATATTCAAATACATTGTAAGCGCATAAGCCTTAACATAATCTGAATTCGTATGTTCTCCGAAATTACTTCACTTCTTTCTTCTCATTCACTTCTAATGGAAACAATAGGAGAGATTTTGCAGAATGAGATATGCATCAGACTCAACCAGTTGTTGTTTCTGTGTATTTGAGGTGGTGGGGGGGGCATTATGATGTGGTATATCTTCATAACGGTTACCTCTTCTTCCTTGTTATCATAATGTTCTGGTCTTTGTACCTACGACTTTTCGCAGGTGTCTGTTGTATTCAGTCATGATTCAGAAGTTTGGAACCAAAGGTTTTAGAAAACCGCAGAGGTAAATTATTGTTGAATCATTGTTAAATTTGGTAGGTTAATTAGCAATTTCGCGTGAGTTTAATCCCTGGAGTGTGATCTTTTCATTTAGTCTGAATGTAGTCTGGATATATAAATGTGAAATCCACTTGATTATTTCCCTTGTTTTTGTATAGGATCTTGAAGATTACTTTCACAGGAGGTTCAATCTAGTGGAAAAGTGAAAGACACTAAATGTGATGTCTTACGATAAAAGCGATGTCTAATAGTCACTCATTTGCATATCGTTACATTCGTGATTTATGCCAATTAATTATCTGAAGTAATGAGATTGTGTTTATTTGTGGTGAATTGTAAATAAATTTACGTGCCTACGTTTAATAACCAAGCAACTACCTTGAATCTGCTAAGAGACCCGCTGTTTAATTAACAGTTCTACCCTGTATATGGCCAGGAATTCATTGCTAACTGAGCCTCGAACTGACATTCTCAGTGTGATGTCTATAAATAGTAAAATAATAGGCTCCAGAAACAATACCGAACACATTAATTATTCTTGTTTGCCCAATGATTTCCTAGATCCGTGTAAAGTACACATTGCACTGTGTTTGTATTTTTAGGGCAAGTAAATAAGAGAGTGTTTGCGCCTGAGCGTGCATGATGCAGTGTTCTGAAGGAAGGAGTATCAAGCAACGATATAGTCTGGACTTCGAGCTCTTAATGTATGTTAATCTCACGTCAGACATAACCTCAAAGCACACACAAGACCAAAACGGTTAAACAATGTCGAATGTAAGTCATTTCATTTCAGTGTCATCAGTTCTACTCTTTGTTATATTTAACGCTCTTAATGTCTGCTTGTGTGGTATTTTGGTTGCTAGTACGTAAATTATGAACACTTGAGATGAAAGCTAAAAATAGACCTCGTTTAATTTGAGCTCATAATGTGAAGAGCCAAGCGCTGGAAGAAGCAGTGCAAAGAAATCTTTCTAACATTCTAACATTCCGTCAGTATGATTCTCTCACTGTCATAAATAATGTTAACATGTTATAGTACCAATCAAATATATGATATATAAATACTGGATTTCTTTATTTTGATATCATCTGCGAAAAAGGAATCTGCTTTTATAGCTTCTTTCATATTTCAACAAGTCAGAAATAATGATTGTAGCACCCTTCAAAATTAAGCATTTGTTCTTACACTAGTGACGGGAGGGGAAGGTAGGATGTAATAACCAAATATTATCACTGGATGGGAGATAGGTTTGGAACAAATCAGTCACCGATTGCTAAAATCTCAAAGAAGACACACAATGTTGTTACGGAGAAGACAAACGATATTGTTAAGCAGAAGACAAACGATGTTGTAAAACTACCTGGCAACAGTCTCGAAATACGAGCGTCAAGTTTGGAAAGATGGATGACAAGACAGAGCGAATTCATATCGGACTGCACAAGTTCATCTCTGTATGAGCCGTCCACGGAAGCATTCCGATGACTCTGTCGCAGTTCATGTCCAACAAGCTACCCTCGTGAAAAATGCTTAACTCGTTGCTACAATAAAAAGATATCTAAACAAAATTCCACACACTGAGATTGAAATCCGAACCTTCTAGTTACAAAACAAGCGTTTTAATCACACGCCTATACGTGCACAACTATCTGTGCGTATCTGTAGATCAGGTTTATCTTTCTGCTTGAATTCCAATATGATTGGCTACACCTAGAAGTTTGAAACTGAATTTGTTGGTTTGCATGTGAGTATGTGTGTGTGTGTGTGTGTGTGTGTGTGTGTGTGTGTGTGTGCGTGTTTGTGTGTGTGTGCGTACGTGTGTGCGAGTAGATGTGAAATACGAAAATGCTCACCATAACTATAGCACGGCAGTAAACACGAGATAATGTAGGAATGGCAAGCACTTCCGTTCTGTCTGAATTCTTCCAGATTGATATTTTCACAAATAGAAGTGTGAATTAACCCGACCGTTAGATTTCCTCTATATCAGAGCTCTGCCTGTCATTCCATAATTACATGTACATATATAGATTTACCTATATGTATCTCTGCTTGTACATACGTATGTTGCATGCAAGCATCTACTCACGTAATCCTGAATATATCTATGCATACGTATCTATGTTTATAATTGTATATACATGCACATACATACTTACACATATATATTTGTGTACATATGTATTGGTGTATATATACATATATGCACCCACACATGCGCCTTTCTCTTTCTATATGTGCGTACAAATACTTATATCTATATATACACATATATGTATTTATATGTGTATAATGAACATTGATTCATATATATATATATATATATATATATATATATGTATGTATGTATGTACATACACATATACATGCGTCTTTCTCATTCTTTCTTTATGTATACACACATTTACTCGTATGCACGTACATATACATATACATATACACACACAGATTCGGATACTCATTCCATGATACATACAATCATGCATACAAAATGCGTTTGAACTGCTTACACAAATAGTTACAAGCTCAAAATGGAAGCAGTCGAAGCACTTACGGTGTAACGTAACATTTAGATATTAGCCCTGATCTCGCAGTGACGAAAGACGAGTGTCAAGATTGGAAAGATGGATGACAAGACAGACCTGATCCACATCCAGTTGCAAAATTTCATCTCAGTATGAGCTGTCCATGGAAGCAAGAATATCGTGAAATTATCAATGTCCCACAAAATATTCATCCATATTTGCTTATGCATCCAAATGATGGAAACAAAACACTGTCGGAGAGATTATATGGCACGAAAGAATAAAGAAGTGTTTTTACTTTTTTATTTTAAGCAACTCCTTTATCTCTGGCTCGGGATGCTCCTCCAGGAAACTAAACGTAGAAAGTTCATCGTACACACACACACACACCCAAACACACACGCATGCACAAACACACACAACAAGCATACACACACGCACACGTACACCACATAGAGTATGCGACAGAAATGCCTCGACCTCTTGTTGTTTGCTTGTAAATTTAGGCAAGTGTAACCATAGTGGTTTGACCTGATGCACGCCAAGGGTTTGCTTTTCTAAGGTTTCTTAACCAGTTAAATTTGCGATTTATTTTGCATCATCTTGTATTTATATGTATGTGAGTTTATATGGTATTGCACGTCGTATGATCTAAGATATTATGCTCTCTCTCTCTCTCTCTATATATATATATATATATATATATATATATATTACAATATAGAGTTACTTCATTGAATGAAACCATCTATATATTATGCGTTAATGATTCAGGACAGCGACCGCCACATCATCTTTGCGCTGCAAATGTGATTTTATTATCACCCCGCCTCCATAAGACATCAAGATGCGCAATACTATAAAACTTGCATGTGAAATCTGTCTACTGAATGTCTGCAATGCAGTATACGATATGAAATGGCAGAGCAACGGGAAGAATCTATCAAATCTAATATAAATGCTGCCGTGATACAGGTTGCGTTCCGCCGAGAAACTAATGACTCTAAATGAATGCCTTGCTTCAGAATTGTACCTCAACACTAAGACAAACGTTTCAGTTGCTGTATCCACGAGTGTAACTCAAAACTCCGGACGTACCATGTTTGCCAAGCAAAAGGGCGGCACTTTCCGCCTACACACTGTATATGTTCTATTGAAACTTTCGAAGTGTATCTCTGGAATTTGAATTTCTCTTCTCCCCTATTCACGTCTCCCACCTTCCTATATCACTTCCTCTCACTTACTATCTCTTTCTTTCTTTGCATCTCCCCCAAACAACTTCGTCTCTCCTCTTCCAATTTCTCTCTCTCTCTCTCTCTCTCTCTCTCTATCTCTCTCTCTCTCTAGCTCCCTCTCTTACTTTCTCTTTCTCACACCTGTTTTCCCTTTCTTTATGGTCATTCTTTTCTCTTCTTCCCATCTTTTACTTATTCGCATTCTCTATTTCACTCTCGATTAACTCACGTGCAATAAAACTTGGGTGCCTTAAGCGTTAAGAGCGAATCTCTCTACGGGTGTGTTTTAGCGTGTGGCTATGTGTGTTTGTACACATATGTGTATATAAGTGCGTGCTTTTTCGAGTGAAATAAAGTTTACACAAGGAACTATGGACATGCCTCGTTGACAACCTATGTCTATTATTATTCAAGCAAGTTAATGTCTATGAGAGTGTGTCGGGTGCATTACAATTAACAATTTTGGTTTTGCGATCTCTGTAAACACACACACACACACTCACAAACACACACACAAACGTATATATATATATATATATATATATATATATATATATATATGTATGCATATATGTATATATATATATCCATACATGCGTACACACACAGACATATATACATACATTCATATATACATATATATCTACGCACACACACACACACACACACACGCACACACACATATATATATATATATATATATATATATGTATATATATTACATAGGTAAATTAAGAAATGGAGTCAAACGCAGGTGTTATTCAAACCATTTACACTTCCAACATATATTCCAAAAGAAACATTGACATTATTCCGGAGGGAATAAAAATTATGTAAAACAATGCATTCATCTCGTCAGGGAATAAAAGAAACAAAACCCATAAAGAAGCCATTTTAACCTAAAGTGATTACCACGAACGTAAGGAGAACGCTAGCAAGTTATTTTTTCAAAAAGCGTTTAATAGATTTAATGCCAAAAGGTGAATAGAGAAAGAGAAGGTGAAGAAAGAAGGAAATTAACAGAAAATTAAGAGTGGAAAAATATGTGAGAGATGAATGGGGATAAAGTTTAAAAGCGTGGAAATAGATATATGGAGTGGAAATGAAATGTAAGGAAACAGTTAAAGGTGGTCAATCTCCTTTATTAACCATATTGGATGGCTTGCTTTCTTCTTCGACAAATATAGACATTAATATAACTTCTAACGAAAACAACTTTTGAATTCAAAAAAATTTAAAAACAATCCTCCACCTAACCCAAGATTGAAATTTTGAATAGGATCTCTGGACTATCGTGCAGAATATGAAATTCCATCGTTCACCCTTAAGAAATAGACATCTGAGGTATCTTCACAATATCACCGAAGACATTCGCAACATTAATGCGATGTACCTCCTGATCCTAAACAACCTCGTTTTATTTTAAGAGAACACGAACCAATTTTTTTTAATAACCCAACCTTGCGACTTATTTGTCCTTCTAGCTCTTACATGGGTGTACTTAGTAAAAACATTCTAGATAAATATGTTCATTCTTTAGTTAAAAAATGTAATCTTAATTTATGGTCGAATTCGTTCCAAGTCGTTGACTGGTTTAATTCTATTAATAACAAGATCTGCACTAAGTTTATCCAGTTCAACATTTCTAGTTATTATTCGTCTATTAATCCAATTGTACATAACAAAGCATTCTGGTTTGCACACAACAAAGCGGGTCTCACACGGGATGAAATTAATGTGGTGTTGGCTGCCAGAAAATCAATCATTAAATTTGAAAATAAGTTCTGGGTTCGTAAAGATGGGCCTGATTGTTTTCACGTTACGATGGGAAGTTCAAACTCCGCACAAATGTCTGATTTGGTCGGTATCTATATCCTTTCTGAGATGACTGACCAATTCCCAAACATCAAGGGAGGGTTATATTGTGATAATTGTTTACATTACCTTCAAACTATTTCTAACCAAAAATTACAAATGGTTAAATATAAATGTGTTACATTTTGGGGAAACATGGGCTTCAACATTATTTTCGATGATGATATAACTAAAGCCAACTTTTTAGACATTAACCTTAACTTATATAAAGATTCATATTTCCCATACCATAATTGAAATATTTATGAGCATTTGTAGTACTCACTTGAAGACTATAACAAGAATCTTAGCTAAAAATATTTACTTAGAATTTCCTGACTATCTGCTAATGTTGATACCTTTAATGATAAAGCTGAATCTTATAACTCTGCCATACTTAAAGCAGGCTATAAAGAATAACATACGTATCTTAATTCTATTGACATTAATTCTGCCTCTATTAATCAAGAGATGAAAACACATAAAAATGGTGATAACAATATAAATATTTGCGCGAATAATAACAATAAATCGAAAAATTTAATTTAATTTAATTATTTACCTTTTGTACGTAATGAAAATAAGTCTGGGACTTTTAATGATAATTACCCAAATAACAGGATCGATTCTAGTAAAAAAAAATGGATGATCATTCTATTTGGTAAGCAGATCAAATTCAACAACCTCCCTTATCAGTTCCGTGAATGCTATAGACAAGAATTTTCCAAACACCTAAAACCTTTCACAAATCATTTCTTAACACAACCATAAGTTATTAAATATAGTTCCTCTTACTCATTGTTGAAGACTGCATTGCTAAGATTGACCCAGGAAAACACCTTTAAAAACGGAAATTAAGGACTAGGCAAGAGGAATAACAAGTTTCAAGACTCGTATACCTTGGCAAAAAGCACAAAATATGTGTTGGAAGAAGTATATATAATCTTTCGACAAAGAAAAGGACTTGTTATTGCAAACATCAGAAAAAACCTGTAAAAGTGCTGAGAGGGAGAGACCGAAAATAAGAATGAATTATGATATTGAATGTCTGGGACTGTAAGACATGAGACAAAGATATTCCAGAGAAGCGACAAACAACTGTGAAAAGCTTCGAACACTGCGACGAGAAATGTTTAATGGAAAAAAATCGATCTGATATCGGAAAGCTACTATACTTTTGTATATAGATTTTTTGTCTCTGTTGCCGCACACGTTCGTTAGCTCTCTTACAAAGGGATCTAATGCTCTTATCTTGGACATTTTGGGCGGCAACAAAATCTAACCATCTCAAGTGTAACTGCCCGAAATGATCCTGACATCTGGTACTTGACTGATGAAAGAAAACCAAGAATGACCCGTTTTTTGGGGTTTTTTTGCCTATCCTTCTAATTCTTGTTTCTCTTGTCTGCCTTTTCATCGTCTATCTGTCCGAACATTTTAATGTCCTCTATGGCGTTTATGTTATATATATATATATATATATATATATATATAT
>NC_068986.1:113392685-113395496 GCF_001194135.2 Octopus bimaculoides
TATATATATATATATATATATATATGCTTGTCTCGTTTAAAATTCAATAAAATATTTATCGCTACCATTCACGCAGACCAACGATCTTTCAACATATTATCTATTTGATTTCTAAAATTCTAAATGTTAAATAAAACACACACACAATCTCATGTACATGTGTATATGTAAACACACATCCGCTCGCTTGCTCATGCACACCAACACGTCTTTTTCGTGTGATTGTTTGCATGTGTGTCTGCGTTGCTGCGTACGTAATTACATGTATGTGGCACACACACATACACACACACACATACACACACACACACACACATATACACACATATATAAACCTCCCTTACAGTAGACATGTTAAACTATTTCTCGTTTCACTCTCTCGCGAACAACAATTTCAAGCTCTTATATAACCATTTCAGTTTTTTATTGATCTCCGCTGCAGAATCATTAAATATCTATTATGATCGATTATGTGTAAATGTACTCGCTAACCTATACAAAATGGATCCTCTCGGTTTTGTTAAATTCTTTCAAAAGTATGTGACAATTCTGTGTATGTATGTGATAATGGAATGCGGATTTCGTTATCAATAGTATTTATATATATATATATAGCCGAGTGTGCCAACGCTTCTGCCAGATATGTTGCACTCAGTTCTGACTCTACTGTATTAAATGGGATCGACAGAATCCATTATGCTGTCCCGTAACGTTGGCTGATCCACGACCAATCTTAATATTAACAAAAAGACAACATAAGGTGACACATTTGATAAAGATAAGCATAAAATTATTAGACTGAGAAAATGCCTGGCATATTTTTCCGGTTAAAAAATGAAGTACAGAGCTTGATGTAATCGTCAAATCACTTCCACTAAATTTCTGGCGTTGATTCGCACGATTATATTAATAATTTTTTGAAGGGGAGAAGAGGAGAGAGTCGATTACCTTGACCCTAGTACTTGAATACTAGCCATTTTATCGATTGTGAGGGGGTGGAAGACAATGCGGACCTTCGACAGAATTTGAGCTCAGAAAGTTAGACGACCAAAATACCGCTATTCATCCTGGACTGCTATCGCTTCTGCAAGCTCGACGCCTTTACAATTAAAATACTGCTAATAATAATACCACGAACTGGCAGATTTGTTGTTCCGTCGAGCACTGTACTTAGTGGCATTTAAGATCTGCGTTTAAATGTCACTGAGGTCAACTTCGCTTTCCATGTTTTCAAGGTCGATTAAATGAACACCAGTCAAGCACTGGGGTCGATGTAATAGATTACCCACTTCCATCAAGATTGATGGAATTGTGCCAACATTAGAAAGAATTATTATTTTTGTTCACATCTATGTCACGTCTTATCTCCATCCCGCAGCTTAGAGACGCAACACTTACCACAACTCACGAGCAACTCCGAGTAATGCTGCCAACTGAAGATGTCCTATCAAATTTGATATTGGCTATTGTTGTTGTTGTTGCTGTTGTTGATACTGTAATTTCTGTTGTTGTTGTTAACGCTATTTGTGCTGCTATTATTATTATCAATTCTGTCGAGGTCGACTTTACTTTCCATTCTTTCGCGTTCGATGAAGGAAGTACCAGTCATGTACTAGGGTCGATGTAATCGAATTACCTGCTCTCCACAAATTTCAGTCCTTGTGAATATAAAACAAGGTATTATTGTTATTATTATTATTATTATTATTATTATTATTATTATTATTATTATTATTATTATTACTGAGTGCGAGAGCAGTGCATGCCATCAAAGCGACACTGGGGTAAAATATACGAAACCCTGTATACACATCTGATAGGGGTACACCAGGGACATGCATCACAACCATATGTGCGAGACATAATGATCTCATATCACGATAAACAGCGCATCACCCTGCAGCTGGGGTCCACTTAGAATTTTTTCAGGTCGTGTAGCCCATCCTACTCAAAATGTCTCTGAATAAGGTTTGTTTAAGGATGTTAAACGAAACAACCATGCTTCCAAATGTGAATTATCCAAACCCCAAAGGACTCCTCTCAAATCATAGCGATGATGCTCCCCCACTTCACTACTTCTGTTCGTAATCAGAGATGCAGATATCATCATCCACCGAAGGACATACTCAACTGGTTAAAGTCAAATAACTAGCAGGAAAATCTTTAGTAATGTGCAGAATATTTGTTGTAGACCATCTTTTATACCAAGCCAAGACGTAAGACATAACACTTCCAATCAGTTAATAATAATAATAATAATAATAATAATAATAATAATAATAATAATAATAATAACAACAACAACAACAATAATAATGATAATAATAATAATATTATTATTATTATCATTATTATTGTTATTATTAATATTATTATTATTAGTAGTAGTAGCAGTAGTTGTAGTTGTAGTAGCAGCAGCGGCAGCAGCAGTGGTAGTAGTAGTAGTAGTAAAACATTTAAACACCTTACTAGTTGATGCAGCTATGCAGGTGTACCTATTAAAAGCGACTTCACCTTGCAAATTATATTATTTGCTAAACTAAAATCAAAAACCAATTAGTCCAGGAAAAGAGATGGTAAAAGTGTTTACTTTTCATTTCGTTCCTTTTCGGGATTTTATCCCAATTTTTGTGGTTCTAAAACCTAGCTGTTCTTTCTAGCGTAAGGAATCCCATGAGTGGATTCTTCTTATGTGTTTAAATATACACTGTACCTTATGAGCAATTCATAGTCTTTGAACTAAACTTTTATAACCTATTTCACTTTGATATGATTAAGTATATATATGTATGTATATATATATATATATAT
>NC_068986.1:113400229-113403818 GCF_001194135.2 Octopus bimaculoides
GTGAAACTCTGAGTTACAGTTTTTTTAAAAATATTTTTGATGCTTTTTAATAATGTATATATATATATATATATGACTTTTACTCTCTACTCAGAGAGAAACTACGAGTGCATGTAAGTATTGTCTCTCAAGTGAAAACAAGCTGAATATCAAATTAACATTGCCTACCCATCGACAAGGAAATTTCAGAATTTATAGTCGTAGTAATAATCTTTCCGGATTATATGGACATAAAGAATGTAAGAGGAAGGAAACATAATGAAAATACAAACAGCGAAGAATTGCATAGTGAAAAGAAGAAAAGTAAAAACAGTTCTTAAAATTAAAAATATTGAAAAGATAAATGAGAGAGATAGAGTTAGGACAAGCAGAACAAACCGAAAAATAAAAGAAAAGCAAACGAAAACCCAGCATGACTACAGAATATTGACCAGCAAAATATTTCTAAGAATAGAAAGTTCTAAAACTGGATATGTTGAACATGCCAATAACGTAAACGTAGAAATTGGTAAGCATTAAAATCAATAGAATATCTTCCTATGGACTAAATTTAACAATAGCATAGAAACAGCAATAAGAGTAGGCAAACAAGCGTAGACAGAAGGTAATATCAATCTGGTTAGCCAATTAAGTATGTAGCAACAGAGTAGTCAGATAGAAAAGTAGATACTTCCTGAAAACATAATATAACGACATTTAAACCCAGGCAAACATAGTGGGAGACAAACATACAGACAAAGATATCAAATAAAAGCAATAATTCATATAACGAAATGTAATAAGAAAAGAAAAGTCTATAGCAAAAAAAAAAAAGAAATTCCAACGAAATACAAGTTAACAAAAAAATTGTAGAGGAAATGAAAAATGTAAGGAAAGGGATCTTCAATAAATCGCAAACAGTTCATATCAACAACTCGGTTCAAAGGAAGACAAATCAGTACAGCAACAACTGCAAGACATAAGGGTTATTTAAGGAAGGATTACGCGAACGATTTAGATTAACTTCTTTAAAAACAATCTAGGGAAATGTTGAGAAAAATAGTAATTGTTGATTCAAATATAACAGAAAAATAGCGACATGAAAAAATTTCGGAAGTGAGGGTAAAAAATGCACTAAAATTGATGCTGAAATATCTACAAAGTAACACGATTTTTCCTGCGCAATACAGAGTGAGATAATTCTTAGGCACTTTGTGTAATACATGAATTGCAGTGTCAGGAATTTCTGACCTATACAGGCTGGAAGCAAAATTGGAAAGAATCGCACCCGGTTACGATTCTTATACGTACCCGGTTACAAGGATGCGGTGCTCTTCCTAAACATGAAAATCATTGTAAAATAAATTTTCCATGAAAACATATAGAGTAGTAGAGATTGAATGGAAATATTCAAACAAAAATAAAACAAGATTTTGTTTAAAGTACGTTTCTGAAGTTTAAAGTACTTTTCTAACATAAAAATTTTTTTTTTTAAATAAGTACGGAAATAAAAATACCGACAGGATTAGGGGAGACAAGAACAGGTAAATGAATACAAACTAGAAGTGGAATTGGAAATGGGTTTACCGATTTTAAACTAGAAGGTATTTACTATTTCACTCACGTTATTAATATTTGATCATTGTGTCGACAGTCTAATTGATAAAAGAAAATAATAGTTGCCAAAGATAGAAGTTTTAAAGCCAGGACAGCAGTTACAATACAAGAATCGTTCGGCAAAAAATATCAAGAACGATTTCGTCAGGTTGGATATAGAATATAAATGCACAATATTTTAAGGCACAATGAAAATATTACATTCGTTGAAGTTGTGTATACAAGCCGAACGGGAATATATATATATATATATATATATATATATATATATATTCACTACCAGGATTATGAGGTAGTGATTTCGATTCACGGACCGCGCTATGTGTCGTGTTCTTAAGTAAGACACTTTATTTCACGTTGCTTCACTTCACTCAGCTGTAGAAATGAGTTGTGACATCACTGGTGCCAAGCTGTATCAGCCATTGCGTCTCCCTTGGACAACATCGTTGACATGGAGAGGAGGAGGTTGGGCGACTGCTGGTCTTCCATCAACAACCTGACCCAGACTTGGGATTTGGAGTGGAACTTGCTAGGTGCGATCCCCTGGTGATTCATGACGCAAGGTGGATCTTTTACCTAAGAAGAAGAAGAAGAAGAAGAAGAAGAAGGAGATGAAGGTGAAGGAGAATGAGGGAGTGTCGTTTGTGTGTGTATGTGTGTGTGTGTGTGTGTGTATGGATGTATATAGTAATTTTTAAATCCAATTAATTATTCTGAGAACACCGAATGTTACATCATTAGACTGTCAATGGTGCTGGAAATCTCATATCACGTGATTTTATTCTATTGGGAGTCATCAGTGAGTAGAACTGGGTGACAGATTGCCAGTCAAATCGTGCTACCACGACATATACATTTTCAGGATTAATGAAGACGTTGATATCCCAAATAGCCAGCGGATTTGTTAAAATTTAATTCTTAGCGACGGAGGAAGTACAGATATGAAAAGGTATGGATGCCTTGTTTGAATACCAAATATTGCGATAGGAGAGGTGAGACATCCCTCATGTTGGCACCTGGTGCGTAACAGCCAACACATAGATCGTAGCAGATGAAACTCGTTGCGAATACTGCACACACTCAAACAGACACACAGACACATACACATATATATGTATACGTAGAGAAATATGGTCATTAATTTACTAAGTTTATAGGGAAACTGCCATACATGAATCTCATGAGAAACAAGGGACAGTTTGATAAAGACATACCTTGAAAACACTATCCTTCAAAATTGTGTACATATGTATAAGTTCATATACACACATATATGTGTGTATATGTGTGTGTGTGTGTGTGTGTGTGTGTGTCTGTGTGTGTGTGTGTGTGTGTGTGTGTATGTGTGTAAGCATGAGAGAAAAGTGTTGGGAACAGGTTGAAAATGCATCAACATTTCTTCTTTATATGCATAAAAATATATTTTGTATAATTAAAACTTGTTTTACTTTTTAATGTATGGGGAAAGTAGTTCCATTCTATGCATGGGAAATGACAATACAAAGATACAATTTTCACCGAATAAATGTTTTCGTATTAAAGCTGAACTGAAAATATACTAGTATTCGTACCCTCCCGGTGGTTTTGAGTTAAATAACATGTAGAAACATATGACACAGAAGTGAAAAGGGTGAAAAGGAGCAACGAAAAATGAAGTCACATGTTGCTTCGAGTCTTTTGAATTGAAAATAACTTTTGTGTGTAAAATTTTGAGTTTTGCAGCTAAAATATTTTGTGTGTAGTATAGGAAAAAAGTAATACATAACAAACCTCGATCCGGTTTCTTTGATATCAGCTTATTTCAAAGTTTTCTGTATTTGATACCATGTACGGATTAATGAATAAGTTGGCATGTAGCGTATGATATTCCGAAAACAAAGGGCGTATATGTTGTTTGTGTTTTCCATCTCTTGTGATATACACATACGTAAGTGTGTATACGTATGAATATGCATCTGTCTGTCTGTATGTATATATATATATATATATATAT
>NC_068986.1:113404334-113404894 GCF_001194135.2 Octopus bimaculoides
ATATACGTGTGTGTGCGTGTGTGTGTGCGTGTGTGTGTGTGTGTGTGTGTGTGTGTCTGTGTCCATATATCCACAGTATATATCTATATAAGTATATAGGATGCAGCCATATTATACCGGTACTGAAGAATTTCCAGTGACTACAAAGACAGAACATGAAACACTAAAATCATATTACTTACGTTGCAATTGAGATATGCGTGAATAACTTTAATTTTTTTACTTTTACCTGATTGGCTAACTGAACGTTGGCCATGCTTAAACTTCATCTTCAGAGACTTTCGGAGTATTCTCGATCCTAGTAACTACATTTCATTTAAAAATTTGCCACAAATCCTGTTGGTGCTGCTTCTACAGAATACCTAATTTAAGGGAGGGTAAATAGACCAAGAGCGGTTGTCAAGTTGTCAGACGGAACAACCGGACATAAACACGCACATATGTATATATTCATATATACATGGATCAATGCGTATAAATATATCTATATATATATATACACATATATACACACATATATATACATATATATACTTATATATATATATATATATATATAT
>NC_068986.1:113405162-113407687 GCF_001194135.2 Octopus bimaculoides
TATGAATGGATGAAATTTGAAGAAAAACAAAAGAGGAACCAGGTCTATGAAAAGCAATTTGTATTAGTTTGACGCCCGGGAATCTGAGAAAGTCTCATACTATCGCACGCGCACGCAAAGACACACACACACACACACACACACACACACACACAAACACACATGCATACATTTCTATACAAACCACAGGGAACCTCATGGTTTCTGTCAACCAAATTCGCTCATACAATATTAGTCGGCCCGTGGCCATAATATATACTTAACAATGGATTTGAAACTGGAATGACGTGGCTAAAACTCGACTCTCTTAACCACACAATTTTTTCTGCAATAATAAAGCAAAATAACAACTTTTGAAACTACGTGCGGTTAACTGTTTTTAGCAGCGTAATTAACATACACAGAAAGAATAATATATCTGAAATAATGACGAATAAATAAATGGAATAGATAATTGTGATAATAATGATTTTTTTTCCATAGAATTTAATGTTCTAAAAGATAGAGATGCTTTACGCATGATAACTCCAGAACCATCAGTTTCAGCATTTCATACCAAAAATATATATATATATATATATATACACATATATATATATTTCTTTTCCTGCGCGGACGTCCAAAGAACTGGACGTTTTCTTTCTCTCTCTCTCTGCTATGTGTTCTCTTTTCAAAGAAATTATTTCTTCCAGCGTTCACTATATATCTCTATTTCTGGTCTAACGACGTCTCCATTTTTCCTTTCGTTCGGTTTCCTTGTATGTCTCCACTCTCCGGGTTTTGTTCACAGATTTGACTCTCCATAAATCCTAAATTTCATTTTAGAATTTATGGGAACAACTATTTTTGAAGACTGATATTGTCGTTGAATACTGGAAGTGAGGACTAGATAGACAGCCGACAACTGATGAAGGGTCATTCTCTGTGTCTTCTTCTCCTGTTTCCAAGTTTCTCTCTCGTTGTTTGCGTAATGAATGAACTCATTTGTTTTCGTATTCCATGATTGTTACACGGTTGGTACCGTTCTGTACCCATATATGCATATATATCTATATAGTTTATGAGCGATAGTGGTATCAATTAGACCCAAAGGTTTCAGGTAATGCTGAGTAAGTGCTATGGATAGACCACAGTTAAGCTCCAGGTTCGGTAGTTATGTGAATAAGGGGTCCAACGTAGGTCATATATCAGCGTGTGAATATAAGGATTTACTTTTCGTAATGAGATAAAATACCAAGGCTGTGTATAATATAGAACATTTATAAATAGAATGTCTTACAGCTGTTTCCAGGATATGTATTATATCCCTTCATCAGAGACGGTGTGAGAGAATGGTTAAGCAATAGTTAGTTTAGTTAAGATAGGAAATAGAGAGTGAATGTAGGGATATTGTATTTGTAAATCTATTGTTTAGGCAGAATGGTATACATATAAGTTTCCAATACCTTGTGAGTAAGATCCAATTGTTTATAAGATTGGTCGATGAGTTTGTAAATCCATTATTAAGAGTAAAATCCAAGTAAAATGAGTAAAATGAGTAAAATCCAAGTGTCTTTGAAATTGTTCATTCCAAATACAGAGTTTATACGCAGTGTTATTGAATCAATGGTTCTGTTTAAACAGTACATATTTATATATATATATATATATATATATATGTGTGTGTGTGTGTGTGTGTGTGTGTGTGTGTGTGTGTGTGTGTGTGTGTGTGTGTGTGTGTGTGTGTGTGTATGTGTGTGTGTGTGTGTGTATTTATGTATGTATATTATAATGAGATAGTTACTATAAAGCTTTGTTAGAATAAAAGATCATGTGTATAAAAGATCATGTGTAAGGATAGAACAGTGAGAAGTAAATGCAAGGCAAATGACAAGAAAACAATTATATGAATTAATGTAGCCTTACCTCGTATTCCATATTTTGGGGTTATGACCCCATTTTCAAGAAATTCATGATTGTTACCGATGAACGTGTGTGTGTGAGCGTGTTTGGAGAGGACATGCTCGGAAAGGGGTTGTTATAGCAACCAGCTAGCTTTCTGTAACTCTCTCCTGTTGTTAATAGGTTTCTTTTGGTGTTAGAGGATAACCTCAGAGATTCTAAGGTTGCCCCTGTTCTGCTTCGTTGACTTGATTATGCACTGTGATTTCCCGTGTCTCGCATTTCCGTAGATGTTTCTTCAAGGAAGTGTCTGTCTACATGTCTTCCTTTATGCGTACATGCAGTTTTCTTGTCATGCTTCCGATGTAGGATGCGTCACATTTGCCACAAATGATCTCGTATACATCATAGGTCCTCTGGCACAATTCAGGCGACACTTCCGTGAAGAAACATCTGTGGAAAGTTCCTGATCCGGGAATTTATACAATGTGTATATGTATATATACATGTGTGTGTATATATATATATATATATATATATATATATATATACATACACGCACATACGCAGACACACACACACACAGACACACACACATACACACACAGACACACCCACACCCACCCACACACACACACACACAT
>NC_068986.1:113407699-113409464 GCF_001194135.2 Octopus bimaculoides
ACAGATTAAATTTAAATGTTGAAGTGAATCTGACGGCTTTTGTGTGTTATTATATATATATATATATATTTATAAAAAGGGCATTATTACAGAAAAATAATAACAACACACAGTGGACTTCTCAAAATAACCACATTTAGTACCTAATGCGAGGAAAACAACCAACAGAAGATGAATTATTTGAAAGTGCTGGAGAGTTTATTATGAACACAAGAAGAGAAGAACGTGTCATGTTAGAATGTGAACATAGCATATTAGGAAGTGTAATTTTATTCCGTATTTTGAAGAGCGGGCGACTCGGCCCGTGTACAGATGCAGAGCATTAACTACTATGCGACATACTGATTTCAAATGTTGGCACAAGGGTATGTTTGAGTCGATTACATCGGCCCCAGAGTTCAAATGGTAGTTATTTATAGACCCCAAAACGATGAAAAAATATCTGACTTAGGCGGAATTTGAACTACAATACTATAGATTAGATAATATATATCTTTATTATATATATATATATTTATTTCTTTATTGCTCACAAGGGGACAAAGAAGGACAAGCAAAGGGATTAAGTCAATTACATCGAACCCAGTGCATAATTGGTATTTATTTAATCGACCCCGAGAGGATTAAAGGCAAGGTCGACCTCGGCGGAATTTGAACTCAGAACGTAGCGGCAGACGAAATGCCGCTAAGTATTTCGCCCCGCGTGCTAACGTTTCCGCCAGCTTGCCACCTTGTTATATATATGGGTATTGCCTACATATGATATGATGGGGTTATGGCTACAATGTCTGTGTCCTGAGGTTAACGAAAGAACACGCGGCTGATACAACCATATTCCACACAAAGCTGGAATACAAAGATAACATCAGTTGCATTCGAACGTGACGCGTAAATGTCTGCAAAAACTAAATATCAAAAGCATGATTTCTGTTGTTTAGAATCTGCTAATCCAGAAAATATTTAAATAAACTAACACAAAGAATGTACCTTCGGTGACGTGGCAATTATATTTATAAAGACCACATGAAATTAGCTGTTCACGCAAATAATTAAATATTTATTTTCTAAATATTAAATCCATAACGTTTAAATTAGGTGACGAAATGGCGGCTACATGTTTACGCAAATACATTTGATGTGTGTGTTTGTATTTTCTATGTGTAGGTGGAATAAGAGTATGCGTATCAATATTTGGTGTATGTATATTGATATGTGCGTATAATTTTATACATGTATGTGTAAAACACTAGCATTTAGTGTGTGCTATATTTAAATTCAAATTTTCAGCAAATCACAAGGAAATATTTCAATAATTAAAATTATTGGAAATTAGACACACGAAGCTAATTAGCCGGGAGTAAACACACAGGCACACATAGTAACACTCTTACTCACGGTAAAAGGAACGCGCATTAATACAGTTGCCAACACACACCGACAGTTGTTTTCACATACATCATACACATATTGTTTTGCTGTGTGTGTTTAATGTATATTATCTCTTTTTAATCTCACAAAATGTCAATATTAATGTAGACATATATATATATATATATATATACATACAGACATATACGTATGCATGCATACATACATATATATATAATATAATATTATATATATATATATATATATATATATATATACAGTCACTTATATATGCATACAAATATATGTGTATGTGTGCATAGATACACCCACATTCAAATATTTTATACATATGTATAAAATATATATATATATATATGTGTGTGTGTGTGTGTGT
>NC_068986.1:113409615-113413179 GCF_001194135.2 Octopus bimaculoides
TATATATACATACAGACATATACGTATGCATGCATACATACATATATATATAATATAATATTATATATATATATATATATATATATATATATACAGTCACTTATATATGCATACAAATATATGTGTATGTGTGCATAGATACACCCACATTCAAATATTTTATACATATGTATAAAATATATATATATATATATGTGTGTGTGTGTGTGTGTATGTATGTATGTATATGTATGTATATATATTGACATTTTGAAAGCTTAAAAATGTCCTTAAAATACATAAAAGAAGATGCGAAACAAAAGAATGAATAATGTATTTAAATGGTAATTGTTATTTTTATTGTTCTTATTTCAACTCGACGCCGTGTTAAAGCTGTGGCGTTTCGACATTGAGATAGAGTTTTATCAAAGAATTGCAGCCGACACTACATCAATGATGGAATTATGACAGACTTTAATACAATTGTTTGATGATTTGTTTGTCAATCTTAATCAAACATGAATATTATTTTATCAAAGTGTGCAGTCAATACAGATATTGCTGGAACTTTACAAACAAAATATAAAATATTAAGAAAAAGAAAGATAAAAATAAGTGAAATAAACAATTCGATATTTCAGAAATCTAATATATTTATTTTTGCCTTTGCTGCTAATGCTTTCGTTAGCATTTTCGCCATTAATATGATTGTTTCTGCAGTCTTATTTAGATTGCGTGCTTTTACTGCAAACCGAACGGTATTCCCTGTGCCTTACGTACGCGAAATCTTCATCCCTTGTTGTTTGTGTATTTTCTTTTGTTGTTTTTGTCCGTTGTTTTCTATTATCTGCATTCTACTCTCCGTAATATGTGCTGTGCCTCGCTGCATTACGTATATGGTGTGTATATGCATAAATCCAATGTTTATAGTAAGGTTTTTGTCTATATCACGCTGTCGGAATATTTATGGATATATCATTATCATGCAGGCTGCGTATGTTAGCAAACCATATACTTTGTTTACAGATTGTATATTTGGTTAATTTCTAACCTATTTTATATAGGAATATATTGCAACATTTTTTTCTAAAGAAACAAATTAAATAAATAAAGAAGAGCAACATTCATCTCCCACTTTAAATGAATTGCTGTTATATTATCTGAATACCGATAAAGATATAGATTTCATGCTATATTGGTTGGCCCTCGTTACCTTACTGTTTTAGTATTTCTTTCCTAATGCTTGCATAATTACCTTCGAATGAAATACCCTTAATTTTGTCACAGATACAAATGCACAGACATGTAAACACATAGAGGCATATATATATATATATATATATATATATATATATATATATATATATATGTATGTTTATACACATACCTATAGATAGATAGATAGATAGATAGATAGATAGATAGATAGATAGATAGATAGATAGACAGACAGACAGACAGATATAGAGATAGAGAGAGGGAGATAGAGTGATAGATAGATAGAACGACAGGCAGACAGACAGACAGATATGTAGATAGACAGACAGACAGATATGTAGATAGATAGATAGATAGATAGATAGATAGATAGATAGATAGATAGAAATGTTTCTTTATTAACCACACAGGGCTGAACAAAGAGCGGACAAGTTACAAAGTAGAGCTTTATTTTTGAGGAGGAGAAGGATGGAAACAAAAGAAAAAAGAAAAAGCGGGGGTTAATTTTCGATCAAAAGGGATAGTAAATAAAAACGATCAATATGGACCGTGTCTCACAGAAATGTCATGATGTAAAGTGTTAAGGCGGAAACAGATTAGGTTTATCCGTGGTAAGAGAAACCTACGGAAAAGACTACGGTCACCTTGGCCAATAAAGTAATGCAGAAAAACACATTAGAGTAAGTGACTGTCTTTTTACCTTCTTTTTATCTGACTCATAGGGTTATGCTCAAAGTGGCTCCGTCATTCACACGTGCCATCCTTGCTACATTCACCCATCTTTTTTTGAAGCATTCACTAGACAAGACTTCCCTTTCTACTCTCACCTTCCTCTTCAGGTGATACTTGAAGAAGTTGATGAGAGATTCACCAGAAAGGAAAGTGTTTGTCTCTAGACCTTCCAGACGCGTCCACCATATACATTTTTCGCCATAGCCACAAGTACGATGAAAATATCTCTTCCTTCCCGTTTAAAAGAAGGAGGCGCGACAATATTCACGATAGACTCGGCTGATAGACCGACTCGTCCCACACGCGATAGCAGTTGTTCGACATAGGCCCACAAGTCGGAAATGGTTGGACACTGTACGAGGCCGTGCAGAACGGTTTCGTCGTTCTGTCCGTATCTCGCGCAGGTCAACCCCGTGTTTCTCGAGCCATGCCTGTAGAGCTTATCCCGAATGGGGGAAACTGTCCATATGTTTTATAACTTGTTTAAAGTATAATATTATTTACTTATCCTCTCATTTTCAGTATGCTTAAAATCAGAGCTGAAAGAACGGAGATATCGCAATTGGAATTCCTTCCAAACCGTAAACGCTATCATTACTTCAGAACAATCAAACGTATTCAGGTATGAAGATAATCGCAATGGAGCAAATTATTGCCATCTTTAAGATGTGACTGTCGTGGAACACAGTTTCTGACTTATAAGCATTGTAATGGTTTCGTAGCTTTTACTTTCAGACAAATGGTGAGCATTTGATTGACATCTGCTCTACAATTCTATACGGAGGTTTAGATCCAAACTAGAATATTAGGCAATTATATCGAGGGAATTTTACTTGACGATGTGTTTTCATCATGCGTTTCAGTTTTCTTCCTCCATCGTTCATTATATATATGGGTTAAATATCATTTATATTTTCTGCTTGTTTATCTAGATAAAGGTATGCACTTTCATACCGTGTTCAAGATATAAAGCTGCTGGTGCATAGATTTTCATATAATCCCAGAAACACATACACTTTTACCGAACCGCTAACTTATGGGGACTCAAACACACCAGCATCGGTTGTCAAGCGATTATGGGAGGGGGGGAAACACCGACGCATAAACATACACACACACATACAAGGAGATTCATTCAGTTTCCGTCTACCATATCCACTCACAAGGCTTTGGTCAGCCCGAGGCTATATTAGAAGACACTTGCCGAAGGTGCCATGCAGTGAGACTAAGCCCGGAACCGTGTGGTTAGTAAGAAAGTTACTTACCACTCAGCCACTCCTGTATTAACCATAGCATTATTTCAACATTAAAGTCTTATATGTTTACCTAATATTTGTAAGGTGTTACAATCCTGTTCCGATGTTTCGCTTTCGACGATATAAATTTTGTTTTCAAAAGTATTCTGCTGTAGAAGTAAGTCCGTTATTCGGTATTTGTTCCACAACTAACCCGTTGCTTCATTTAGGCAATTTAGAGTATGCAGCTTAAACCTCACAAGAGAAAACATCTTTTCTTTTTCAATGCAAGACTCAAACAGGAAGACATGCACAGGATAGAAGTTTTAAAACATTCAAGACATGTTGACACCATATACTCATATACACACACACACAAATATACCTACATATACATATA
>NC_068986.1:113413208-113415096 GCF_001194135.2 Octopus bimaculoides
TATATATATATTTCAATACGCGTGCTGGTGACGGGCCTGCAATCGCCTATATTATTGATTCTGTTGTTATCTTTTTAAATTGTTACTAGATAATAACTGAGTTAATGATATCTTCGCAAATTATGTTTTCGTGAATTATTTGTTCCGTATTGAAATCATTTTCACACTGGCGGCTGCCATGATTTCGGCGCAAAATGAATCATTTGCAGCGCAGACTTCAGCACGATGGGTTGGGAGTCTCTATCGTGGCAACGCGCACTGAAGAAGCTAAGGCTATTTTTGCCAGTGCAGCAACCGGTCCACTTGAGTCCGAATACTTGAATATACGTTGGCAGATTGTCTTAACCTGTTTGCCTTCATACGGTTGATTTCTGTAGTTATTATCAGTGTAATTTGGTGATTTAACTAAGAGTCTTGACTGTTATTTCCGCAGGTAGACATACTTAGTATGTCCTTTCATTAATTATACACACACCCACACACAAACACAGCAGATATATATGTATATCAGTTTAAGGATGTGGGTGTGCGCATTTGTATATATTCCAAGTATTCTGCAGCGTATACGCATGCGTACGAGTATTTATATAATCATGCATGTAAATATATATATATATATATATATATAAATACTCATACATGTATATGTATATTTATATATACACATATGCATATATATATATGTATGTATAGATGCATGTATATACACACATATGCATTTGCATAAATGCACACACATAAAAACACGCACATATATACTTTTATTACAAACACAATACGATTTAAACAATTGAGCACAATTATATATTCCTTTAAAATATCTGCAAAAATTCAACACAATATAGCTTAGACTATGGAACTGTAAAAAAAATTGCCATAGAATCAAAATATTCATATGCATAACTGCATATATACATACATTTACATGTATGTGCGTGTGTGTGAGAGAGAGAGAGATAAATTGTGAAAATAATATGTATATGTATGTGTTTGCTTTCGTGTGTGCATGAATATTTATGTGACGTGAAAGGTAAAGATCTTTCATTGAAAATGGCATAACATAGAAGAGAAAAACACAAGAGGCGATAGAACTGCAACTAAAATATATGCAAAAAAATTGTACAAGGAACCGTCAAACAACTAACAAAGTAACACTAATAATATATACAAATTAAAAACATATTTGACGAACAAGTAAATTCTTTTCCGCGCACAATAACATTAAACTAGCAACGGCACATCTTTCTAATGATATCCCAATTGTATAAGAATATGTTTATTTTTTCATACATTCGTCTTTTGAGGAATCGATGATAAACAGATGTATAAATATGTAAAATGTAAACTTAGTCCCATAGATGTCATTATGTATGCTACATGTATTTGGAATACTACATTAGATGAGCGTTAACTAGTGTACAACGGTGGTACAGGACAATGAACGTGGGAACATCTACCGAAAAGGAAATAAGTTTTTCGTCGAAAACATAAATATTTATGTTCAATTTATTGGCCGATATAAATAATCTAAAAACACATGCGCACTTACAGCATATCACAGATATATTTGCATGCGAGTGTTTCATTTTCTCTCCGTATCTATATATAACTTTGTTCGTAAAGGTAAATACTTATGTATTTATGCACACACACACACTCATATATATATATACATATATATATTTATATATTTATGTGTGTGTGTGTCAGTATTCACACACATACATATGGATATACATACATGCATGCATACATAGATACATATATACATATAAATGTTTTTGAAAGCATACATATGTCTGTGTACGAAACTATATGCAAATGAATGTATGTAAATACACCCCAACTTTCCCACACACAAATATATATATATACATATATATATATA
>NC_068986.1:113415106-113420106 GCF_001194135.2 Octopus bimaculoides
CACTCATATATATATATACAGGTATAATTATGTAACTTTATATAGATATACAGGCAAACATGTATATGTCTTTTAACTATATATGTCTGTGTGTATGAGAAGCGTGACTGCGCAAACATCATGAATGCGTCTTATTCTGGAAATCCAATACTGTGACTATGGAAACATGTGTACTTAGTTACTACGACTGAAATATCTAGTCACAAATAACTAGTTTTATATTTATAGTTGCATATGCGTCTACATACATGTACATATTACATAGTATAACACACAAATGTGTATGTATGTATATATATATATATACATATATATATATATATATATATATATATATATATATATAATCATAAATATATAGGCATTAGCAGTAGCCTGTGTGTGTGTGTGTGTGAGAGAGAGAGAGAGAGAGAGAGAGACAGACAGACAGAGAGATACAGACAGAGACAGAGACAGAGAGATACAGACAGAGACAGAGACAGAGAGATACAGACAGACAAGACAGATAGACAGAAAGTGATAAATAGATAGATAGATAGATACGCACGAAAATATAAACATGGTCGTTAGATATTCAACATTGATAATGGCGTCTTGTGTGAGGATGTGACAGGAGGAAACAAAGAATCTGTGTGCACTGTTGCACGTGTTAAGTATTTCTGGATATGATGGGTTCAAAAAGACGTTATTTTAAAAATGAATTAAAACGTTTATATGTAATAAATAGAAGTTCACGTGTTCCTTTTCTTTGTTTTTTTTTTGTTTGTTTTTTTCTTTTCATTTTTGTTTTTATTTGCAGAAATTATATACTATTATTACCGTTTTCAGAAAGAATATTGGTTTTTGCTGCAGCATGGAAACATTATAAGAGAAGTATGCTGCATTTTCTAAATATGTATTAATATTTCGCTTCTTTTCTATATTTATTTCCAAGTACATTCAATTGCTTATATATAAGGATACATTATCTTGTTATTTCTAGGGATAGACATTCTGCCAATAAAATTTAAAAAAAAAAAAAAAAAAATACATGAACTGCTATGCCGCTGCTTATTTTGCTAATTAACTATTCAATGGTTTATTTAACGTGTTGATTGAAAATTGGTTGTCAGCTTTGTCTTTCTGGGTCATCTCGTTGCTATTCGGAACCTGATCATTGACGTGCTTTCACTCTTCGAACTTTGCTTTGCGTCTGACTGAGAATTAGACTTCTGTCTATCTGTGTGTGATTGTGCATATATGTATGTATCTATGAATTTATGTATGTACGTATTATGAATATGTGGGAGTGTTTACTTACGGGTGTGCTTTTCTTGTATGTGTATGTATGTGTGTGTGATTCCTGTATCTCTCTGTACGTGTGTGTATGGTGTAGCCTAATTTTGTTTTTAAATAATTAAGCGCCTGCATATATCTGTACTTTTTGTGTACGTATATGTGCCCGCGCATGTATGTGTGATTGCATGTCTGTATGTACACTTTTGCATATCTATGTATGCGTGTGTGTGCTCGTATGTCTGTGTGTGTCTGTGTTGTTGAATGCATGTGCGTGTCTTTGTGTGTGTATGCGTGTGTATGCGTGTGCGTGGATGTGTACTGGAATTGTTCATAATTACATGCATTCATATTTTTGAATTTCCCTGTAACGTGCTAATACCACTCTATGTATACTTACCGGTACCCACATATTTTCTTCGACCCAAACACCTACGCTCATTGTGTGCATGTGTTGTGTGGATTGTGACAGTGGTGTTGTGGTTTTATTATTTGCTATGTACATTTTCTATTTAGTGTTGGCATTGTCTCATAAATGAGTCAGAGCCAATATGCATTTTATTTGATAGTCTACATGCTCGGAGGGTGATTGTAGAAGCTAAAAATATAACACATGTTGGGAAAGCGTCTAGGAGTTTAGCTGAAAGGTTAGCCTAGTGGGGGATTTTGAAGACATAAAACAGTCGTCAATACTCTACCAACACAGAGATTAACATTGCGGAATGTTGAATCAAATTAGTGTAAATACCCGAGAGCTTCATATCTTAGACACACACGTAAGTCTGTTCACATACATGAGACAGTTCCAACTAATTTAAGCCTCAATCGTTGGCTTCTTAATTCCCAAAATTGTGCTCCCATGGATTCCTAAGAGGAAAACGGTTAAGAAAGGCACTAACTGCCTGCAATACAAAGACCGGGTTGGTGGCCAAGTTCTAGGAGGTATTCAATGATCTTCTCCTGGAAACAATGTATTCTCAGGAAAACCTGGCATGCGCTAGGTCCCGGAGCTGTCTTGAGGCCTAGGTGGAAGGTAAGGAATACTGCTGATAGTAAACTGGTACTGATCCGTGATAGAATATTCAACAAAAAAAGTATTCCATCTGGTGAGAGATAAATATTATTATAAAAAGGTCACAATACATGTATTAAATCGCTACTAATAGTTTCATATGTTGCGAGAACTCAATAATATACTTGAGGTGCAAATCACATATCATAACGAAGTGTAAAATTGAATAAATAGAAGAAACGTGATGTAGCTGAGAAGGCAGCATATAGAAAAGGCAGACAGTAAAAAACGGAAAACTAAAATCGGAAAGCGAAACTAAAATATCAAAAGTAAAATGTGCTCTCCTTCTTAGGTTTTAAATGATAAGGCTGCGAAGATTCAAGTCAGTCAGGAATAGGCGGAAGTTTGCAATTCTTCCGCATATATTTATACATATGCATGCATCTACTGAAAATTTCTGGAGTTCAATAGAGAGTTATGAATTTTAGATCTGAACATGAAAAACGTTCTTTCAGCCATACAAAGTCTACATTTATTTAATCCATTCACACAAGGTATGGATTTCTCAATTATTTTCCATTGAATCACATGCAGTGTTTTTTTGTTATACTTCAAAGTCCAAACGCAGTTAGCCAACTTAGTGACTTCACTTTTGTTTCTATGTCGGAAGGAAGCTATGTGATTGGTATAACGATTTTTAAATCCCCTTCACATAATCCAACACAGGTCTTCTCATCAGATGTATTATTATTTAGGGTTGCAGTAAATTTTGATTCCTATATGACAGATTCAGTCTCATATCGTTGGACAACTGAACAGGATCCTGGGTAGCAATAGGTGTAGCTAGATTCAGGTTCTGTGAGCTGACCACGTGCAATGAAACTCTTCATGTTTGGGCAGCAGCTATATGATAATTTCCTGTATCTGTGAGTAGCTGGAAAGTGTTTGTCTACGAGTGACAGGAATCTATTACATATCTTAGTTTTTATATTAAAGGAAAAGGGAGGGTGAACCAAATTATTTTCCTAGGCCTATTGTTTGGTTTCTTTATATCCTGATTAATACTAGGTATAACATATGTATGCATACATATGAATATCATATATATATATAATATATTATATATATGTATATATATTATATATATATATATATATATCTAGATACACATATAAAGGAATATGTGTGTGTGATTGTGTGTGTGTGTGAGTGTGTGTGTGTGTGTGTGTGATATACATCTGCATGGTATGTATGTATAAACATGAAGATGTGGAAAAACAAATTTCTTTCAACAATTAATTATTCAACGACGGAATCGGCATAAAAAGTAGCGAAGTTAATGAAGAAAACACATTATCAATCATTATTAATTATCTTTTTATTTCAACAAGTACAGGAAACAAGTCCAGGCATGTTTCAGTCATATTATGAAGTACTTGTCGGAGAAATAATAGAAGAATTAATTAGTAAATTGCCAGGAGATTAACATTACTAATTATCTTGTCACAGTGAACTGTCATAGTAATTAGACACAGAGATCTTCAGCGTTAACTAGCCACCTGTAGAAATTTGTGGAAAAATTTGAAGATGCTGGCATAGCAACTCTCTGAGGTGCTCATTTTGTGATACGTGTTTATTTCCTTCAGTGCCAAAAGTATGAGTGCAATTCATTTGTGTGTAGATGGCGAGCAAACCTTTAAGTGTCTAGCAGGAATGATGAGACTTTTAGTAATATCAGTTCGTTTAAAATATGATTTAATTTGCGTCACAATAATTCTAAATGTGGTTATTCCATCTTGTCTTTGTTATATTTAAACATACTCTCTCCTAACCCGTCACACTGGCTACTTTCAATTTCAGATCATAACATACGTAGTTGTGCCTGCTAAATAAGTCTATGCTCACACACATGTTTAAATGCCCTTCTTCGGACACGCACGGATGACCTTTAACTATAGGTAATCTCCGTAGGAGGAAATCTGGGGTCAAATGTTTTCCACCACAAACAACTACGGGAATTATCTCTGATTATAACATGAAGAAAATTGCCGATGAAAACAGCTTATTTATATCGCTGATCATCGAACAGGGAAAGAGGTAATACGACGAGGTTTTAAGCAAGTTTGGAATCCAGAAATTTAAGCATTGATGACCTTACACATTCTCTAAAATTATAAATCCCTTACCTCATGTTAAATGAGAATGAACGGTGATAGTCTGTGAGCCTGAACATATAACTGGATAATTCTGCGTGGTAATGTAAGCTCCAAAAGAAATGAGTTTCCACTGAAGGCGTCAAACAACTAAAAGTTATATTGATAGTTTAAATTTTATGAATGACCGCAGCTAATATCTTGCGTAACGCTTAACTCCACGCCAGCCCAACGTAGCAGATATATTCCATATGTTAAAATGTGACCCATCAGTTTCCATTCCGTTTCTTTTTGAGTGACTAGAAATATATAATTTCATATAAACTTCATTCTTAAAAGAGTCCATAATTATTTCTCTGCTATTTCAAAGAAGTCTGACTGACGTCCTTGGTAGTAGATATATTTGGAATATGATTTAGGGCGACCATGAAGAAGAAAATCTGTACAAAAGGGTCTTAGACTTTTTGGAGGGCAACCAGATTGAACCATCTCAAGTGTAACTGTCCGAAATGGTTGTGACTTCTGTAACTTGACTGAAGAACGAAAGCCACGAATGACCC
>NC_068986.1:113422895-113446091 GCF_001194135.2 Octopus bimaculoides
GAGTTACCTCAATCCTTTCTATATTAACCAAAATGAAGTAGATTGACAAATTTATTTTTTGAACCAGTTGAAGACACACGAGATGTCGAAATATCGTTCACCAGATAACAAATGGCACTCTTCTTTTAATTTTGACTCTATATCTTCAGGAGGAGTTACCTCAATCCTTTCTATATTATTATTATTATTATTATTATTATTATTATTTTTATTATCATTATTATTGTTCTTATCATTATTGTTATTATGGCGGTGAGCTGGCAGAATGGTTAGCGCGCCGGCCGAAATGCTTAGCGGTATTTCGCCCGTCGCTACGTTCTGAGTTCAAATTCAGCCGAGGTCGACTGTGCCTTACATCTTTCCGGGGTCGATTAAATAAGGACCAGCTACGCACTAGGGTCGATAATATTGATAATAATTTAGCTAATACTTTAGATGCAGAGTCTGAACTCATTGCTTGTTCTACTGCCTTAACTAGCGCCTTTTCTTTTCTTCTTCTAGCTAATTCTTTACTAAACCTAATCGACCCAAATTTTTTGGCTCTCTTCAGGGCGAACCACCATTTATCATTTATAATGGATCCGGTTAATACCCTCATAACTAACTGTCTTATCCGTTCCCTGTAGGCTTCACAGACTAAGAGCGACTTGCTTAGCTTCCAGTAACCGGATCCCTGTCGACATATACTATCTACGTCGAGTGTACAGGTCACTAATTTGTAATGACTGTAGTTGATAATATGGGGTTGTGGGCAACTATCTATCTTCTTATCCTTACCTCTTACAATAATTCTAAGTAAGATCTGTACGACCCATCGTTATTGGTCTATGTCCACGCTGGAACGTCTGGGTTGTCCACTTTGAATCGGTGTGCCAGCTCAAAACGACTTAGCGGACAGATGAAGCAAGGGTCACCCCTCCTATTCGAGCGTGAGCCAACATAATCTATGCTTGCAACGTAGATTGTATTAAAGTTGCCTAGCAATACTAACGTGTTCGACATACCTAGAAAATTCTCTCGGCTTCTGAAGCAGTCATTCTGTCCAGCTTGTCCTTCACAGGGGGCATAGACGGCCACCAGCCTAAACACTTGACCACTGCTGGGCGTCACATCCAAAACGACCAACCAGCCTTGCAGATCTAGAAGACAGTTCTTATCTATAAACCCAGATTTTTCCTGTATAGAACTACAACATCTCTCGCCCCTCCAGGTTGGCTTAGAGAAATGAATTTCTCGTAGCCATTTAGGAGGACCGAAAAAGCCTGCAGACTAAACAGTCTGGCTTTGGTAATTACTGATATATGCAAACAATGCAACCTGAGGTCGTTAAAGAGGAGACCTTGCTTCCAATCCGAACTCAGGCCGCTCACATTTAAATAACCAAGTTTAAGCGAGAACCTGAAAAAGGATCAATTTACTGATTTCAGAGGAGGGTGGATGTTACACGCTCATCGTTCTTGTTTTCAGGTGCTGTGGTTTGCGGTGTCGTTATTTTGAATTGCCTGTACAGATGACTCGTGAAGTGCATCTGTAACGGGCCCATATCCTTCGCGAATTTTCATAGTCCAGAATCGTCTACCTCTGGCGACGTACGTGGTTACCTGCCATATTGGTTGCAGACATTCTCGATGGCATCTTTTGACACGAAGTCATTTTTTTCTTTTTTCACGTGGAACGTCTTATAAATTAGGATTGTTCTTTTAGTGGTATGCATAATTTCACTCGGAGGGACCACTTTTACGTCGTATCCTTTCTTGTGAATCAATCATTTGTATTTCTGCAACTCTTCCTTGTTTCACTAGCACGGGTTGCTGCAGCAGCAAAGTTAAACTTTGCTTTTCCAGACACAGTGATATTCTTTGTTTTCACAACAAGTACAATTTCTGCCTCTTGATCAGGCATTTTTTTGTCAGACCTTATCACAGGCATGTCGATAATCTCCTCCGACGTGTTTTCCAGCAAAGCTTGCGTTAATATATCGCAATTTTCCTCCGCAGAGGATGTTGAAATAGGCGACAATTCCATAAATAATAATTTCCTTTCACCTTTGTTTCAAGGGGGAAAACACACACAAATCTACTTTACCAACAGAAAACAAGTAGTCTTACGACTAAAAACAGTTCAACAATAGCAATACACAATCCAAAAATACAACCAACCTTCACACGGAGCGAGTCGAAAACACATCTCTACACTAAAGAAGAGTGGGACTGTAATCGAATGAACAATATTTCGACATATCGTGCGTCTTGCACAATTTCAAAATAAACATCTGAATCTACCAAATATTACCAAAATTAAGTAGATTGAGACGATTATTTTGAATGTGCGGAAGACACGAGATGTCTAGATATTGTTCATTCGATAACAGTCGCACTCTTCTTATTGTGTCTTTATTATTATTATTATTTTATGTTTGACTTTTGTTCTGCATTTGTACAAGTGGGATCCAAGTCTCAGCCAGAGACCTCAAGAGACAACAAGTTAGAAGTTCATGTAGGTGTTATGCCTAGGGTACCATATATTTGGATTTGTACGTAGTGTTGTTCTTATGGTTTAAGAAACCATAAGAAAATTATGTGTTTTTTTTTTTAATTTGAGATCACATAGACGGTATTTTACGTAGGATATGGGCAGTTCCCATGAGTACTATCTTTTGAACTTCAGCCATTTTGGGGTTTCCTGGTATCTGAGCTTGGTAGTAATCAGCCCGTTTCGCTGTCATTCCCAGGGCACCTATGACAATAGGTATTGTTTTCGTCTTCAGATTCCACATTTTGCTAATTTCTATTTCAAGATCTTTATATTTGCTCAGTTTTTGGTAAGTCTTGACAGATACGTTTATATCGATTGGGACAGTCATATCAATGAGGAAGCATGATTTTTGTCTGAAGTCTTTCAGTATGATGTCTGGCCTATTTGCATCTATCTTTCTGTCAGTTTGAATGGTGAAGTTCCAGAGGTGTGCGATGTGATCATTTTCAAGTACTGGGGGTGGTTTGTGTTCCCACCAGTTTTTTATTATCGGGCAAGTCCAGACTTTTGCAAATTACCCTGTGAATATATTGTGAAGCTCTATCATGCCAGTTGAGATACTCTGTAGGCGCAAGCAAACTGCACATGGAGACAACATGATCGATGGTCTCATTTTGTTGTTGGCATATACGACATAATGGGGAGCTGCCGTTCTTTAATATGTTGGCCTGGTAGTTCTTTGTAGGTAGGCATTGATCTTAGGCTGCTATGATAAACCCCTCTGTTTCTGATTTCAAGCCAGAGGCCATTAGCCGTTGATAGGTAAGGGCTTTGTCAATATCTGCATTATTCGCTCTCTTTGCTCTCTATTATTATTATTATTATTATTATTATTATTATTATTATTATTATTATTATTATTATTATTATTATTATTATTATTATTATTATTATTATTATTATTATTATTATTATTATTATTATCATATAAGGCGGCGAGCTGGCAGGATCGTTAGTACGCCAGGCGAAATTCTTAGCAATATTTCGCCAGTCGCTACATTTTGAGTTCAAATTTCATTGAGGTTTTCTCCAAATTGATTTCGGCAAGTACTATGCCAAGATAATTTATACAAAGAGATACTGTACAAGTAGATTCAATTTAATTTCGCAATTCTTTAGAATATTCCACAAACATTTTGCTTTCATCCCTTTCAAACTGCACGTACTTTTTTCGGATACCTTTCATTTCTGCTCCCCAATACTCTCAGACTTTATGGTGTTCTGTATCGCGTCATGAATCGTTTCTCGCGCCGCCATTCTCTGTGGTTTTTCCCTAGTTTTCAAACCAGTTTGTTTTATCTTCGCCACAACATTTCTAAATTTTCTCTGTCCAGTGCTTTGTATTTCTCTTCTCTTCATTTATCTACAACATCTCATGTCTCGGGCGATATCTACTGATCGAACGATTTACTCTCTTTCATCTGTTCCGTATCTGTCTGTCTCAGTTCTATTGTCTTTGATTATACATCAATATTGATCTACATATGTTTTTCCATTTAATGCAGCATGTCAGTTCTTGATCATAGCAGATATCATTCTCTTATGTCATTTTATTTAAGTTTGCGAATATCAAAAGGCTTTTCTTTCTTCTTCTCTTTTTTCGTATTTTCTTTTAAAGTTTTTCTTTAATTTCTATATTGCAAACTGACTTCGCCATGTATTGATCGGAAACAATGTCTGATCCTTTGAACATACGCAAATCTCGATCAAATTTTTCCATCACATACTGATATAGATGGAATAACTTGCATTTTCAGAGATACATCTTGGTGATGTCCACATTCCTTGATGTACCAACTTATGATCAAAGAACATTTTGGTTACAATCATTATAACTTCTATGGATACCAAGGTAACTTGATCCGTTGTTTGTTAATGAATTTCCTTTCATCTATGACTTCTCCTAAATGACATGACATTCAAGGCACATATAAGGATTAAAATAATAAGTTTGGCAATTCCATCTAATGTGATATTTCGTCATTAGCACCATTTTATATCCCAGAAATTTGAACCACTTTTTATTTGTACAGCGATGAGATGCTTCATGTCGATGCGTGTTTGCAATTTACTAAAAATTGCGAAGCCTTCTTATCTACCACTAAGACAACATTTATTTTGTTTTATTTTTTTTGTACCTCACCACTACCACCGCACTGAAAGCTTTATTACTTCTACATCATTTCAAGCCTATTGCTGTTTACTGACTTTATTCTTGTAGAGAATAAAGACAATTCGAAAGTTTGTATCACATGCAATTTTCAGAAGAGTTTTTTAATCTCTTATCTAAAGTCTACCAATTCTTCGAACTTGGCACGAGTGAATCAATGTATATATGTTGCGCATTATATATATATATATATATATATATATATATATATATATATATATGTGTGTGTGTGTGTGTGTGTGGGTGTGTGTGTGTGTGTACAGGAAGAGCAGTTTAGCTTCCTTGAAATATTGTGGTACAAATTTAAATTAGAAATAATGAAGACGGAGATGATCTAAGGCGGTAAAGAAGGAAGTTCCGTAATCTTTATAAACTTCGTACACGAACGCACACCATCAAAATTAAATGGTTTTAAAATGTGAGCACATATACGGACAGGGAGCAACTAAAAATGCAAAGTCTACGTTACCTCGAATTTGTATAGCGCTCAGTTCTAGTCATGTGATTTTGTGTCTGAAAATAATAATAATAGAGAACTAATAATAATAGTATTTTATAAGATTAAAGCGATCACCGCGTAATGACTAAAGAAAATAGTCTAATAAATGGGAATATAAGACCTCAGCAGAAAAAAAAGTAGGCTTTCCCGTACGCGTGGGACTCCAGCCCAACACTGTGTGTTTATGCAACGAAGTGTGCTACCGATTATACCAACACACAAATAAGCTGCTTTCTATAAGATTTAAGACCTATGATTAATTCGTAGTTGTTTTACGAGTCGTGTACATTCTTGATGCTCACTAATTTCTTGTATCAGGATCTTTTCAATCGCTCTATTCTATCACTTTTATATAAAAACATGTACATTTTTATCAGCAACAAGTCTGTTAAACATTTGTCTGCTCAAATCTATGGACTTCGTGCATCTGGGGATGTAGACGCACATTTGCCTGCGAAACTGTAGATAATGCGTAGTACATCCAAACTTTTACCAATAATACGTAGCTTTAATCAAGTGTTGCGTCAGTGACCTTTCTCCATTCCTTCATATAATTATTCAGAAAGAAAGCACAGGCGCGACGCAACACACAAATACAATCTAATAATGCAAAGGAGCATGCATACACGCAGCTAGATATATATGTGTGTTTGCGCACGCGTATGTGTGTGTGTGTTCTTCCTTGTGTTTGTTTGTGAAATACGTAATATATCTAAAGTGATGAGAATATGCGTAATCCGGGTGTACACATACAGTTTGCGCGTCAGTAAATGTAAGGAAGCAACTTTGGGGAAAATAAATTAAGATGAGAAATTCCAAGTTGGCAAATTGGTTTTAGGTCGTAATAAATATACATATAGGCTTTACATTATTTGTCGCACACCAGAGAACAGAATGGAAAGGAAAATAAACTCAGAAGATATATGGTCTCTGTATATTGAATTACATTTCGGAAAAAAATGTTTATATATAATATATATATATATATAAACGGACAACTACATATAAACATACATGTATACATTTATACACACACACACACACACACACACACACATATATATACATATATATATATATATATACACACACATAGAAACACAGGCCATTATTCAAAGAAGTATTCAATGCATGACATGTCCGTCTTGAACTATTTTTATTCATCAAGAGGTGCCTTGCATATATAAAACAGTTTCACTCACATTATACATATTTATTACGGAGATGTACATGCATAGCAAGTTACCTGTTCTGAGATCGTGTGCTGGAACGAAGACAATGGCAGCGTGGAAGGTGTTTATAAGCCATATGTATACATATTTTTATTGGTCAAGATGAAAAACCCGGATGCATAATGGAACAACAGAAAACGCTATTAGTTGAGGTGTTACTTAAAAAAGAGGAAGAGAAGATCAACTGTCGTACAAGTTTGGGAGAGTTGCCCTATGAGGTGCAGTTTGAATAAAGCTTGGGGGGGGGTGTCTTTTGCCCACTTCTGTGATATACATAGAGTGGTAAAGAAGTAGTTCAAAAAGACGGGGATAGAGAGGAGCGAGGATAGCCATGGATGCTAGAGATTATTAGCTTCAAATTTTATTATATTCTTCTATCTGGCAAAGCAACAAACGCACTACTCATCGGTCACACCCCCCCAAACCTACCAAAACCGCCACCAGTGCAACTAGTGACATTTAAATCACGCGCCACCTCGACCTCTAAAATCAACAAAAACAGTAACAATTATTTCTACAATAGGCACAATTCCTGCTATCTTGGAGACGCGGCCTAATCGATTACACCGATTCCAGTGCTTAATTGGTCCTTATTTCATTGACCCCGAAGAATGAAAACCGAAGACGACCCCGGTAGGATTTGGACTGAGAAAATAAAGAAGTAGAGAATTATTTTTGCCTGGTGTGCTAAGCATTCTGCCAGTTCACCGACTAAACAGCAACAATAATTAAAATAACAAATGTAATGTTAATAATAATAATAATAATAATAATAATAATAATAATAATAATAATAATAATAATAATAATCATAATAATAATCATAATAATAATAATAATAATCATAATAATAATAATAATAATAATAATAATAATAATAATCATAATAATAATAATAATAATAATAATAATAATAATAATAAATACAGTACACATAAGAGCACCACAGCAAACCACAGCACGTACCCAAGGCGCACAGAGCTGCGCTCGGTAGTGAAGTGAAAGCACGTTATAAAAATAAAACTACTGAACAATAATAATAATAATAATAACAACAACAAGAGCACTCAGAGATCGCAAACCTCCGCTAAGGCAACAGGAATGCTTTCAGAAAGAATTAACGGGCACCTTGACAACATGAATTTGCTGTCAGAAGAAGAGAATTGTTACAGGCAGAAGGTTTGAGGATCGCATGATCTATTATACAAAGCAGGTTTAAATTAAGTAAAATCTAGAAAGAAAAAAAAAATAACAGTAGCATGGATAGATTATAAGAAAGCCTATGACAGGATTCCACTTTCATTGGCAAGTGAATGTTTTTTACTTTACATAAATGCTAGTACATGTTTAAACGGAACCATGGTAAGTCACTCTTCATCTGCTACCTAAGCATGCTCTGATTAATAGCCTGTTCTATTAACACTAAGCAAATATCTTGAAATAATCTAAGCTGGATGTGACTGCATCGACTGAAATAGGTGTCCCCTATAATCTAAGTTGCAAACATGTATAAATATACATAGCGAGAGCAACATCCAACAAAGTTAGTCGTTTAACAAAATTAGTTACGTCTATCTAAGATTATATCTACATCTCCACCACTAGATACAAATATGCAAATTGCAAGAAGCTGAACGTTCATTTTACGTGTTTATTTCCGTAAGATCTACAAAAAATAAGCTTGTCCTCACAATGGATTTCATTTGAGTCCACAACCGGCACTATAAAAATATTGCAACGTACAAATCCCATGTTCCATATAACTATATTAGCTTTGTGATTCAGTTTCGTCGTGCAAAGAACAAATTACTAATAAACAGCATTCGTGCTGGGAAATAAATAGAAGAAAAATGATTATTGTAGGACATGTTGCAACAGTAATTCCTGTTAATATTTTCTCATCATTACTTTATAATTACATAATCATTTCATTATTATATCTATTCACTGTTTATGTTCACTATTATGAGGGTACCACGCCCCGCCGCTGGTGAGTTCTACTAACAGTCGTAGGCTCATGCATCCGATTTCTGGACTGTTCAGCGTTTTGTGTCCAAGAGAAAAGGTTTCCAATATATGTTAATTCAGAGCACTGACCTGATATTAAGTACCAGTTGCAACAGCAATTAACACTGCAGCTACTGTCATCCTGACTAGGGGCCTTTAAATGTTTTGGCAGCGATCCTTCTAGGTTTCAGTTTCCCTATAGAAATGCTATCGAGTTAACTTCTAACGCATTTTTTTCAGAATTTCAATGACCTCGACTTACCCTTAAATTATTTCTTGCTGATAGTTGGCTATCATTACTGGGTTGTCTGCGATTTTTAAAGATCCTTGTTCTATTGTATATATTTTCTTCTCTTTGAGGAAATTCAAAGATATATTGAAGTAACTGTAGAATTGTACAGCATCGCATCTTAACGTAAGAAAAATACACACAAATGTATAAACATAGAAATAAAGTCGCAGAGTGGTGAGGAGTAACAGCAATAACATTCAATAAATGTGTGTGTTTGTGTGTGTGTGTGTGTGTGTGTACGTACATATATACATAGAAATTTCTATTTATATAGAAATGTATTATATATACACATATAGATCTGAGTGTATTCTATAACTTCCTCTTTCCCTCAAAAGATATTTAGTGTGTGAGAAATTCAACGCATTATTTGCTTAAACACATATTTGCATATTTATCGCCAGATATTTAAAATAGTATTTATCCCCCAGCCAATACAAACGACTACATAACGTTGTTTTGTATGAAATGCACTGATTTCATGAAATTGGCAATTATTTTGGTGCCGAGTAATTTTAGATTTACATTTCAGCCAATGAAAATGTTATTTACAGCTAACTTTGCTAGTGATAGTTTGGTTCGTTTAAAGGCACAATGGAGACAGGTATATTAAATGATGGACAAATGTAAATTACATACATTCGCTTGGATGATGCTGTATAAATGGTGAATAAACAAAGAAGAAGCCGACCGTGAAAAAACCAAAAATACCATTTGGATAACTTTTAATGATTGCTGTTTATTGAAAGTTGTAAACAATCGATGCAAGGAATCTTCGACAATGTGTCTTGGTAGGTATTATTGCAGATGCTATTAAAATTCGCTTGTAACCTTAATATAAATGAAGATAGAATGACCTCGGCGCTGCCTCATTATCTGAAAAGTACAACCGGATGATATCACGGACCAATGATTGAAACTGACAATTATCACTGTTTAGCTGCAACAGTCAAATCTTCCTACAATCACGAACTAACACGCGCCATTCTATATTAGATAACGTAATCCTAGATAAACCGTCAGGGAGAAAGGTACACGTTATGCAGTCGTCATCATAGGTATGGTTTATGGGATCGAAAGACGAAGTTGACTATTATTAGCCACAAAAAATAATGTTCATTTTATATCTTAAGCGCAGGTAAATGATGAAGTTTCCGAGTATTAAACTCGCAAACAACTAACTACCAGAACAGTGTTTATTGTCTAAAAAAATAGGATATAGATAAAGTGAGAGATACAGCCAGAATGAACAATGTACTTGATATTCAGGGGTTCACTGATTTTATGGCAGATCTGCACATCTGTGTTCACCTGGAGAGCTAGAATAACAATAAAATATATGCGAGGTATACATTTTATTTATCGGAAAAAAACAATTTTTAATATGTGCGTGTGTGTGACTAACTCTGTGTGTGTATGTGTATGTGTGTGTATCGTTGTATGAACAGATAGATGGAAAGAATTATAGATAGATAGAGAGAGAGAGACAGAGAGAGATGTATAGATTGATAGACACACATATATATATTATGTTTATACATGTGTATACATAGAAATATATATGTGGGGGATGTGTGTGTGTATAGGCTCAGGCGTGGCAGTATGGTACGAAGGTGCCTTCCCAATCACATGGTTCCGGGTTCAGTGCCACTACGTGGCACTCTGAGCAAGTGTCTTCTACTATAGCATCGAGCTGACGAAAGCCTTGTGATGCTATTTGGTAGACGGAAAGCGAAAGAAGCCCATCGTATATATATATATATATATGTGAGTGTGTGTGTCTGTGTTTGTCCTCCCACCATCGCTTGACAGCCGATGTTTACGTCCTCGTAACTTACCGGTTCGGCAAAAGACCCTAATAGAATAAGTACTAAGCTTACAAAGAAATATGTCCTGGCGTCGATTTGTTCGACTACAGACGGTGCTCCAGCATGACCGCAGTCAATATATATATATAGGTATGTATGTACGTATGTATGCGTTTATGTATATGTAAGCATATGAATAGATACGCGCACAGTATAAGAAGCACGGGTACACATAGATTCATGTACACATTGGTTGTGTGGGGGAGATTTACGAGTCGCAACCCTGTGCTTTCGATTTTTTGTTTCCTTTTACATTCTCACTTCTAGTCACTTGCGCAAGTGTCGTCTGATATGGCCACAGCCAACCAATATTTGTTTGGGAATTTGGTAAATAGGAACTGCGTATGCGGCAGAAAATGTAGGCTTTGGTTTTAACGATGAAACACATAATAGAATTTAACCTCAGAATCTTAGTAAACGCGAGTGTATATCACATGTCTGCTAGGAATGAAAGAAGGATAATCCTCATGGTATTGTCAAAGCTTTGTTAATTTTCCTTTCCTCTATATTTCACCTTTGTTGTGGATCGTGCATCCTGCGTTGTGAACTGGATGCGGTTGTCATTCATTCTTTTTAGGAAATTGCTCTATACTTAAACATTTTTTTTTCTCGAAATAACGATTATGAATCTTTATATTATTGATTTTGTTCTTCATACTATTGAACCAAGTACATATATATATATATTTGTTGTCGTTACTCAAAATGTGTTTTCAGTAATGCTATGCTTTCTTGTAAAATGGTCGTAAGTTTGTTTTTTTCTTTCTTTTTTCTATTTTCTCGCATTTGTTTCTGTGTTCATAATTATTTATCTTCTCCAGTTTCTTGGCCACTGTTTTACCTCAATCAATATTCATTCTGCACCACCTGACATTTTAATATCAATGTTCTCCAAGGTTTACTCTTAAATTATTCATCACTTTTCCCAAGGCCTCAATAATATTTGTCAGGATCATGAGCTTCTGGCATCCCTTCCACGATAATATACTTCAAGTTGGTAAAATAATCTACTTTTGCATTTTTACCGCTTACTCTTTACTCGGCTATCGTTCGTATCAAAATGCATGCGAGACCCATTACCTTGCATTGGCCTTTCTTCTTGCCAGTAACAAGTTAGAGGTACATGTTGGTGTTATGCTTAGCGTGCCATATATTTGGTTTTGTACATAGTGTTGTTCTAGAGATTGTTTAAAAAACCATAAGAAAATTATGAGTTTGTTTTAAAATTTGAGATTACACAGACATTATTTTAAGTAGGAGCACTATCTTTTGAATTTCTGCCATTTTGGGTTTCCTGATATCTGAGCTAGGTAGCATCAGCCCCTTTTGCTATCATTCCTAGGGCACCTATGCCAACAGGTATTGTTTTAGTCGTCAGGTTCCACATTTTGCTTATTTCTATTTCAACATCTTTTTACTTGCTCAGTTGTTGGTATTTCTTGACAGATACGTTTATATCGATTGGGACAGTCATATCAATGAGGAAACATGATTTTTGTCTGAAGTCTTTCAGTATGATGTCTGGCCTATTTGCATCTATGTTGCTGTCAGTTTGAATGGGGGAAGTTCCAGGCGAGTGAGATGTGATCATTTTCAATGACTGGAGTGGTTTGTGTTCCCACCAGATTTTATAATGGGGCAAGTTCAGGTTTTTGCAAATTACCCAGTGAATATATTGTGCTGCTCTGTCATGCCTGTTGAGATATTCTGTAGGCGCAAGAAAACTGCACATGGAGACATAGTCAATGGTCTCATTTTGTTGTTGACATACACGACATATTGGGTAGCTGCCGTTCTTTAATATGTTTTGCCTAGGAGTTCCTTGTACGGAGACATTGAGCTTGGGCTGCTATGATAAACCCTTCTGTCTAGTAGTAGTAGTAGTAGTAGTAGTAGTAGTAGTAGTAGTAGTAGTAGTAGTAGTAGTAGTAGCAGTAGTATATAATCTGCAAGCTGGTGGAATTCTGATTCCGCCGATGTCGACTTTGCCTTTAATCTTTTCAGGGTCGATAAATTAACTACCATTGAAACACTGGGGACAATGTAATCGACTAGTCCCCTCCTCCCAAATTTCAGACCTCGTGCCTTTAATTGAAAAGATTGTTACTATTATTTTAGACTTCGCACAGAATACAATATCGTGAGGTTGTTGATTGAAGATAATGTGTTTACCGGGGTTTTGCACTGTTTGTCAAGTCACAAGGACCTCAGACAGACAGTACTTTGCACAAATGCGTGCAGTTCCAAGTAATGCCATATTTTGCAATACACCTAGATTGTGTATGTGTGTGTGTGTGTGTGCGTGTATGTGTATGCTTGCAGTATGTATGAATGCATGCATATATGTATATATGTATGTAAATGCGTGTAGATTTTTATTGTTTTCGTTTTAAATCTGGTGCTAGGCTATCGGAAACGTTTGCCGAATTGCTAAATGACAGGAATGTAAACAAGCCGGTTGTCAAGTGTCATGGGACAGAGTTGATAAACACAGATAGAAAGTCACGCACTTATACCACGGGCTTCCGTGCAGTTTTCGTCTATCAAATTAACTCACAATACATTGGTAGACCCTGGGTTATGGTAATTGACACATGTCCGAGGTGCCGCGCAGAGGGACTCAACTCGAAGACCCAAAGACAAATGCTTGTAAAACGAGTTTCTTGACCACACAATCGTTGCTGTATTTATCTGTGTGGATATGGGTTTGTATGCGTAAGTAGTAGGTGGATGTAGTCTTGAATGTTGTCCTTCGCATTCATATGTCCAACGACCTATCCAAGGTATGACGTCTCTGCTGCAGTAAATGCTGGCAGAAGCTACGTATCAATGACAAATCTTCAAAGTAACCTATTAAGGAAATGGTGACGACGTGGTTCGATTTTGCTAAAAATAGCAGCTAAGACTCTAGCAAGTCATACATTATTGCTTATAAGTTGGGAAGGGGAGATCGCTTTGTATAATGAGAACTTAATTATAAATATTTACGAAGAAAATCATCAGAGCAAAGCCACAGCTGCAATCGTTTGTCATAATTTTGCTCGACATTAACCTACACAACTTCAACAACACCATCAGTAACAGGAAGATTATCATTAGGGTTAAAAACAAGAATAACATGAAAATGTAGCAGCGACAGGGCCTACATAATAAATTATGAATTGCTTATTTGATTATCTTCTCGTTTAATGAATTTTCTTTATACCTACACAAAACAAGAAACTGACTGTTGAATAGTATATAAATGAGATGGCGGAGAGTAGAAATAGACTATACAGTGTCGCTTCATCTGAATTTCAATTAGATTCCCCTATATTCTAGAATAGTCAATGCCAATAACATACATCCCTCACCCTTACCCTCTTGGTTATATTTATCTCATTGTCTATATTTCAATGATTTACAAACCAACTGATCAGCTATCCACCCCCACACATACATATACGCACGCACACACATAGATATATATACACACACACTACCATTTTTGTTTTTATTTTAAATTTATTTGTTTTAATCTCTTTTGTGCGTATATTGCTTAGTGATGTGTTATATACAAACGTACACACGCAGAAAGAGACGCACACACACACACACACACACACACACACACACACACACGTATGTATTCACACATACATAATACACATACGCATACAAACGCACACATGTATATATATATATATTCGTGTATAGGTATGTATACACACACACATATAAAACATATATATGTATGTATACAGACACAGACACATTCACCATTCACACACACACACACACATATATATATATATATATATATATATTTTGGAACTATATATATATATATATATATCTTTCAGACGATTATTTCTTCCTGAGAAAATTGACCTATAATTATAAATACCTATATATACACATTATGATAGTCCTGGAAATGCTTCCGACTACGACGACGGCGACGGAGACGGCGATGATGACGACGACGACGACGATAACAGCGAAGGCGGCGAAGGCGAGGGTGACGATAGTGAAGGCAACGACGATGTAGGTGATGACGGCGAAGGCGGTGACGGCGAAGGCGGTGACGGCGAAGGCGATATTGTGAGACTATTAATAATAATAATAATGAGGATGGCGTTGATGAAAATATAGGTTGTATTCACATGCGGTCTCGTTTATACTTGAGTCTCTCGTTGAATATGTTTGTCTCTAATTGTTCCGATCTTTTGAATTTAAATTTGTTGATACGTTTCTGTATGTATCAGGTTGGTGCAAAGGTAATTTTTTAGAAAACAGTTCAGATGGTATTTTTTTTTTAAATTGTGCCTCTTGCAATGTTTTAAGAATGTCACAATGAGTTATACATTTTCTTTCAGATTCTGATAGTATTGACCCTCCACTTCTGTTATATTCTCACCCATGTTCGTCCCATCTAAAGGTCACATGAGATATGTCTTAATCTATAAGTTTCATAAAGGTGTCACTCCAAGCACAGCCGCAATGTGTCTTCAGAGAGTTGTAGGGGATGATGTAGTAAGTGAAATAGATATTCCAGGAGATGGATTTCTCGCTTCAGAAGACGAGATTTGCGTTTGAAAGACGAGCCAAAAGAAGGTCGTTCAAAACAACTTGATTCCGAAGAGTTGGAAACTGTTGTCACAGAAAATCTAACCGTTTCTTGTAGAGAACTTGCAGAAGAGCTTAACGTAGCCCATAAAACTGTTCTACGGCAACTGTAGAAGAGCGGAAAGGTTTCAGGGTTTGGAAAATTGGTCCCGCACAAACTGTCTCAAGGCACTCTGCAACAGCTTGTTTTTTTGTTTCTTGAGACTTTAAGGAACCATTTTTAGGAAGGTTTGATACAAGTAATGAGAAGTGGATTCTTTATCATAACGTTAAACGCCGCCGATCGTGGATCAGTCGAGGAGGAAGACCTTTTCAACAAACAAGGGAAGGTTATCATCCAAGGAAAGCAGCCGTTGAATATATGTAAAATTTGCAATTCAGCTTTCCTGATTTGGATATAAACGAATTGACACAGATAATAATGTAGCTTCCCTCGTCAGTAAAACGTAGGCTAACCTACTTATGATTAAATTAGGGTCGAAATGGCGCCCTTGTAGGACATCATTTTTCTGTGTAAAATTGGGCAGATGTCTACTTTAACATACGGCAAATTTATTTTATCTACGAATGGCTTACGTTTTTGACTTTTCTCCATAATGAACATTAGTAGGAAATCCAAATACTGCTACCACGTCGTTCCTTCTCGTAACAAATAGATTTGTCAATATTATAGAAGCGCGAGTACAGTGATCGAGAAGAAAAAAGTTTCAGAGCATTGTATTTGGCTCTCTTTATTTCTTCTCTATACCAGTGACTCAGTACTTGTTGGATCAAAGACATCTGTTATCTGAATGCAGAGAAATCTTCTCTACACAAAGCTATATTCTGAATCGTTGAAGGAAAACTCATCCTCGCTCAAACTGACACATTAGTTTCGCTTCAGAGAGGTTTTATATAACATTGATTTTGCTCAAGCAGAAGATTACCACAAGCAAGGTGACCAGAAGAAAATGGTTTTCGAACGTGCTCAACATGTCTAACTCCACCTTCCAAGTTAATGTCTTATTAACAATCCCTGTATAACATTGGTTGTATAGTGTGATAGCCATTGTGTATTCTCACTTGATTTTACAGAATTTGTGACATTGCGGATAGAAACTTTTGAATTTCTTTATTTGCTTATAATGTACGGATTATAATTCTACACCATAAATCGCTATACTGGGCAACATTAATTTATATATGCTTGACATTGTGTATATTATCCAATATCTGAATCATTCGGAACCCGATTTGTCAACTTGTCAAATGCAACACATATTTTTGCCTAATTTTATGGAGTAATCGAGATTCATTATCAGTGGATATTTTATACATAATATGTGGCCGCAATCCTTTACCATTTTTTGCACATACCAATTAATATAGATTTCAGGACTATTTGAGATATATCTACTCCTAATTCTGGATTGCTGAAAAATGCATATTATTCATGTGGATTGTAAGTCTAAAGTTGTTTGCAGCGGCCGACAAATATGCTGCGCGTCTTCAAACAACTTTAAGTGATTGGGTAAAAATGGATTGCAAAGTGCAATTTACACAGAAGCAGTTCTGATTTCTATGTTTCAGAATGGAGTCATTGAATATTGAAAAATGTTGTCATCAGTTCGAAATTGAATCTTGCAAACAATTGTCTCTTCTTTAAAAGTTGTATTAAGGAGATGGTTGTATTAACGATACTCGCATTCAATTTTTTAAAAGGTACGAAGAAATAATACGAGAAGAAAACACGAGAAGAAATAATATTGGACAAAACATTTTATAGACCCTTAGAATTATGCTGTTACATGTCTTTGTTGTAATATAAATGAAAACTGTGAAGTGGTCCAAATTTGCATTCTAGTACTTTACTAACGATGATAATCCTGTGAAACAACTTCTTATAATTTTTAATTATAAAAATTTGTTACACAGGATTTGATGAAGACACCTACTAAGGTCGGCCTTGGCAATAATTTTCGCTCTAATTACAAACAAAGAAATATCACGGTGATCATCACAGACTGTATATTCCTATTTACTATTTTACAGGTGGTCTTTATGGCTTGATTGCTTATATTGTGGAAGTGGTTTGTTGTTGTTACCTTACAATGGTTTTGAAATTTTGGATTCGTGGGGAAGAAATATAGCGGCGCATGTCTTTCCTGCACCGGGCATCGTAAAACACCTTCCCACTTCATCGCTGCCAGCAACTTGTCAGTACCAGGATCTCGTTCACAATTTCAGTGAATTCTTCGAATGTAAAATTATGGATATTCTAAAGCCAAAATTTATATTCTTAAACCTCAAGGCATCCGGATATCTCTTGCGGCTCATTGTTTGAGGAACAATTTATTAGAATAGGAAATGAGTCTTCAGGTAATCAATATCATTCTGCTTGTTTCAATAAGATGTCATTTATAATTATATGCATAATGCAGTTATGAAACAAAAGTCACCGAAAGAAAAAAACATTTATTTGAGAAGAACAAAAGTGAAAACATAGGGGCATCATCTGATAGGCATATTACTGAGATGTCCACGACATACAAACCACTAGACGGATGAATTCTGAAATCATGCGGAGTGAGAGAGAAATAAGACTTTTTTTTCTTCTGTAGAAACAACGGTTACTAGAATTGTCTTGTAACCGTTGTCTCCACAGAAGAAATAAAGTTACCTGGATTACTCTGATTTTATATTTCGAGTATAAAGTCTTATACTGACTCGCAAAACGCGGAAAATTTTAAGCAAGAACATAATAACCAATATAATTTGTGAGTGTGTGTGTGTGTGTGTGTGTAAATGCGTTTACGCGTGCGCAAAGAAGTATAAAGCATATAAACAGAGACTGACTAAATATGGAAGGGAGTGTTTGAGGGATGGTGCCTGTTTATTTAATCGTTAATATTGTTTAATATAAAATATTAATATGACATCTACACTAGTTTCCACTGAAAATCCTGCCAAATTTACTTGCTGCTATAAGGTCGAATGCATCGTATCAATGAATCCTTCAGCTGCCAAATATAGACCAAACAAATTCGATTTATGTCATATTATTAATGCAATTATTAATATCGTTGCTACTATTTATGGCCACGGTTTAACAAAATAGAACAACGGAATATTTGTTTTGTGGTATCTAAACTCTCTCACCATACAATCAGCCTTTCAAACACCAACGGAGTGATTTGTAATCTTCATCCTTCCGGAGACGATAACACAAAAAGCACCAGTCAATTATAGACGACTTTAACCTTTCTCTGTGTGGATGGGGATCTTATAATTATTTTAGACATAATTTGTGTTCATATTTAGCACACTGATCACCCACGATCGAGTTCATTAGAAGTTGAACGATGTAACGTGACCATTCCGTAAATTTTCACATAAATTAGCGAATTGGTGCCCTCGTTACACGGGTTGAGACAATCCCTATTTCTATTTGTTGTGAATCCTTACGATCAGATTTGAAACTCCTTAGAGCAACCATTCCTCTTGCTTAATTAGAGCTCAGAACACTGAACTGAAGTAAGTTGTAAACGTTGGGCAATTTGACTTGCATCATCTGTAGTTCTTTACTTTCTCACTTAAAATCCTTCTTATTTAAATTCTTCAGGCTCTAATAAAAGAAACGTAACAGGAAAGGGATTGTTTTGAAGAAGATTTTAGAACATTTCACAAAATACTTTGCTACATTTATTTTGGTATTCATTGCGATATTCACTTCATACATCGTTGTAGTCCTCGCTACCAGTAGAGTCACTGGTCCCATTCTGGGATTAAATAACACGATTACATGAATGACTATATCTCTGACAAAGTGCCCGTGCATCTTTCTTTTCCTCTCTCTCTCTCTTCTCTCAATTGTACGCACACATGTTTGCGGTTTTGTGTGTGTATGCGTATATGTAAGTTGTGTGTGTATGTATGTATATGTGTGCATGTGTGTGTATGTGTGCGTGTGTGTGTGTGTGTGTGTGTTCACTAGATAAAAAACTTTAAGCTAGTATTGACATACAACGTATCAAGTATTTTGTGGAATTTTTTCCGGTTCCTTTTCTAAATTTCTGCTGTTTTTTTATAGATTTGTATGCGTGGTCATTAACTAATCATTAACTAATCATTAACTAATCATTAACTGATCATTAACTGACGATAATCAACAGAAACGTATTACATGTTCAGTTTTATTTTTATTGATGCAGGCAATAGAGCAGCAAATAGAGGCTCTGAAAAATATGCCTTTCGATGTTTACTCTGATACCAGCGGCCGTTGGGATTAAACAGACTTTGAGTTGAAATTTTACTTTCGTGCTTGAAAGTCCTTTAGTGCTATCCGAATATTGCAGTGAATTCCATCGACAAAATCCTTTGCCAAAACTATATGAAAATAAAAAAATATAATTTTCTATTACTCAATAGTTTTCTTGCAGTGGTTTTCGACTTATAGAATTTATGAATCGATTCTTCTTTAAAGGTGACTTATATAGTTTCCTTTTATATTATGTATAAGTAATGGCGATTTTGTTTCTTGATGGAATTAAATGGAAATATTGGTATGAATTGAAACTTTTTCAATTTAGATCCTTGTGTTTATCATCTAATATCCAGCAATAGTATTGAAATCTTCTGGGGTTTTTTTCAACGAAGAGGTTGATGGAACAGCGAGGCTTCTTTGCCAATAATCTATCTTTTATCAAATATCTAACTGTGTAGCAAGTTATCCTTTTATTCATTTATTTATTATTTACTAAAATCAATGATTAGTTTTCTTTATTTTTTCCGGTATTCACTAAATGCTTGATTTACCACTAGCTGTTCATTGTAGCCATCCATTTCTTTCTAAATCCATATCAGATTTCCATCTACTGTAATACAATATTATCTTACAGATAATAAACAGATCAACAGACATATTCTAGAGTATGTATAGAATGTCTTCATTATATTACTTTATTATAAAATAACTATTTAGATGCTATTTTTGAGATTTCTAGCGTACTCCTTCCCGCAAATAAACATTGTTTTGTTTTATAGTAATCTGTCGTTTGTTGAATTCTCGTGTGTTGAAAAATTCATTAAATTCTGCGGCAGCAGAATTTATGTATGCAGCGGATACGTTCTTAAACTGGAAATCGGTTCTTCGGTCATTTCTAGGTTAATAGCAGTACTGATTGTGTTGATAAAGCTTCTAGTAGTTATGCTCGGTTAACCTGTAGGGTTATTATTGATTTATCTTTCCTTATCCATTGTGCATATTTTGGTTCCATATATTCCCCTAATATCATAGATGTTTTATTGTTGTTAGTGAAGATTCCGCTCTGATGTTTCGTTTATTTTTGTGTTTTATTATCTTTTTGGCGTCTCACTAAAATTGTTTTAGTATTTTGTTTCAGGTACGTGATTTTGATGCAAGAACCACTCACGTCTTTCAAATCGTTTTATCCAGCCTATATTTGCCAGCGTGAGTTGTTTTAATTTTTTCTTTCACTTCAATAATCTCTCCTCTTTATCCAATACTGCATTTCCTGAATGGTTATTCGTTTTTCATTTCTTTTCCTTATTAGCTGTCTCCGTTTCTATTTCATTGAAAATGGTTAGGCTTTTTATTGTATTGTATATATATTTCCACTGGATTTTTTTTTCTTGTGCCTGGGGGGAAAATTGACTTACGCTATGAGCGTTGAGTCAAGTTTTACTCGCAAATACCATGGTTACTGAATAAATTAAGTTCCGGTTCTGTGTCAAGAACGACTCTTTACAGACAACAACAACAACAACAATACATTACGTCGAGGGCTTGGATTTATTTGAGTATTATTTAGTAGAGTTGTTTGATTATTCTTCGCTTGGCAAGGCGTTTCGTTCATCAATAGTGATTGATCTTTTAATAGTCAGTTCTCCCTCCATTTTGTTTATTACTTCATCATTGTTTACTCTGCTTATTCTCGTGTCATGTTTGTTTTTATTTCATTTCTTTTCAGAGGAGACCAGAATATATTCTGTGTTGTGGCTAGGTATTCATTCCAAAGCTCCTATCTGTGGGCACCTTTCATAGTTATTATCCTCCTTAATGTGTTTGTTATTTTCTCCCTGTGTCTATTCAGCTCGTGCATTTTTTCTGACTACGTGGCGTAATTTGCATCAGGTTTTCTAGAGACATTCACTTGATTTTTTGTCATTTTTGTCGTAAGCTGTCTCTCTACATTTTCTGCGTTTTTTTTTTCTTCTTTTAGGGGTTTTATATCTTGTGTATTCTGGTGAGTTCATCTTTTCATTCGTTTGCGTGAGTTTGAATTGTTCTTTTTATGAATTTTAATTATTTTCGTATTTTTTTCATTCTCTAGTGATACTAAACTAATTCTTAAATATTTTTTTCTTGATCAATAAACAGTAGTTCCTACTCTCATCGGTGAATTTATGTTCAACTTTCAGCTTATATCTTTTCTATTGCCCTCAAGGGTTTCCTTCTGACCAAGCGATCGAAGTTATTTTCAATTCTTATAGACGATAAGCGTGACGAAGGAGGTGGTTTTATGTCCACTTTTCAGCTTACTTCTTCGTTGCTCATAAGGATTTTAGTTTGGTCTATGGCGCACAAGAATTACAGTTACACTGTCTTTCCATCATGAGCATATTAAATTCACTCCGCAACATCTCATTCTCTGGAATGACAGGTTCTACAGATATGTAGGGCTGAAGTGGGCAGTTTTGGTGCAGAGCCTTTGATAGCATTATTTACTACACGACACGAATATATTTTTATGTTCAGGAAGAATGACGTACTCTGTGTGTGGATGTGTGTGTGCGCGCGCGCATGCGTGTGTGAGTATGTGTGTCATTATTGAGTTTTATTTCAAGATTTCTTGCCAATAGAGAAGAGTCAGTTTCTAACCTACATCTAAGCCTCCTTCGTTGGAACTTCAACATGAACAACAGGGTATTTTCGATTGTATATATATGTATGTATGTATGAATGTATTTATATATGTATATATGCAGATTTGTATGTCTTGTATTATGTATGTATTCTCATATGCATATATTTGCATATCTAGACATGTTCATATATACTTAAATGATAATCTACTGGATCCCATATCTAATCAACTGGCAAACGTTATAACTATTTATGAATGATGATGAATATTGTAATATTTTAATTACTTATGGAGAATGAGTTAAGGCGGTAAATTGGCAAAGAATTTAGAACTTTGGATATATGTGCTAAAACCTCTTTGGATTTATGTGCTAAAACCTCTGTATTGTGAGATTAATTTCCTACTATCACCAACATTACCATTCCCGATCAAGATTCGCGTGAGTGCTGGTAAATCAAACAGCACACCTTGTTATATTTGGACGGGTATTCAAGGCTGTTCACACTTGCCTAAGAGAATTTATTAAATTTCTGCTCTTAACTATAACACTTTGCTGACGCCATAATCAAACCTAAATGACACTGTGCGTAAACAGAAGGAGGCTTCAATATGCACGCACGTTCGTATGCCATTTTTATATCTAATGGCAATCTTTCAGAATATTGACCTAATTTGTTTGTTTATGACAATCAAGATATTCAAAAATGTAATTGTTGTGGCATTCTGTGAACCTTTTTAGATAAGTTGTAATATTTCATTTATGTGGATATTTCATAAAACATTGATTGATTTTAATTTTAAAAACGGATAGGAAAAGTGTAAGAATTTTACTTCGAATGAATAGCGACATTGCAACTCGGAGAAAATAACGAAAAAGATATCAGCATCAGGTAATATATTAGTCATCATAATAAAAGAAGTAATTTTTAACATAATTTTGCATTCTCACGCTGTGAAATTTAAGAATTTAAGACATATAGTTAGTCACTGACCTTTCTATTCGCGGAAAAAAATATCGATATGGAAGTATACGCGAATCAAAACATACACACAACCACATTTATAAATATGTGTGTATCTGAGTGTGTGTGTCTTCGTGCATATATATATATATATATA
>NC_068986.1:113446457-113449617 GCF_001194135.2 Octopus bimaculoides
TATATATATATATATATATATATATGTATATATATCGCTGTTGGTGTTATATTTTTCTATGTAGCATTGTCACAAGACATTGGAATATAATGTGACCGAGTAACCGTTTTTCTGGACAGACTGACACAATTTTCAGATATCGCAAATCAATTCGTTCTGACAATATTTCAAATCTCAATTTATGCCTAATTGGAAGAAATTTTATCGATAAACATTTTAAGGCAAGATGACGGAGAAAGAAATCTGTAAACTAAGAAACGATATGTGAAAATAAATATGAACGTGTAAAAAAAAATCAACTATAGAGGTGTGTATGTGTCTTTCAACAACTATTGAGGTGTGTTTGTTCGTATGTGTACAAACACATATACATTTGCATCCGTATATATATATATATATATGTGTGTGTGTGTGTGTGTGTGTGTGTGATTGTGTGCGTGAGAGAGAGAGTGTGTGAGACTGTGTGTGTGTGAGAGAGAGTGAGTGTGTATGTGTGCGTATGCGCATGTGTGTGTGGACGTGCAATGCATGAGAGATTCTATTGAAATCAAATATCGAAAATCTACAGAAAATTACAATAATACTAGTGTAGGTACGTTTGTAGATATGCAGATATAAATGTATAGAAATATATTATTTAAGTACAAATACATATATTTTCGTGACTTTACAAGCACACGCACACGCTCACACACATACAACACACACACTCATATATATGTATGTATGTATATATGTGCGTACGTATGTATGTATGTATACCCAAACGTAAAACACGTTTATATACATAAAGAAATTTATGTTGATATAGAAATATGTGCTTGTTTGTGTATTTACATACATAAGTACATACGTGTGTGTGTGTGTGTGTGTGTGTGTGTGTGTGTGTGTGTGTGTGTGTGTGTGTGTGTGTGTGTGTGTAAAGTAACGTATCAGTGTTTTTGTTATTACGCTGAAATGTCTGCAACAGAGTTCATCAACAACTTGTTTGACAAATGTAAGAACTTGAGATTCAAGTCCGACAAAGAGACGTATTTAGCGATTCGGTCTAATAATAATATAGTGATATCTGCTTTTAAATGTCCTTCGCACATGTAAAATCGTCTTTACCTCAAACCTTTTACAAAAGTGTACACGGTTTGCACTTTGGTCAAATATGGCAGATAGCATATCCTTTAAAGAAGGTGCATGGAAGATCGTTTAAATGGTAAGAAAATTTGATCGTCTATCGAGTGTGATCAAAAATAATCAATATCGGCACTAATCATCATCTTTAATGAATGCAAAAACGTGTCGTGTCCCCTAATTTGAGGATAGAATTCAACCAACACCGACCGCCTACCGGGAAAGCCACCGGCAAAATTATAATTGTTTCCCCATCCCACTTCATGTATGAATATTACGTACAATATCACGAAAACGATTACCAGAAAGCTATCATTTTAAACTTATCCATAAATAGTATTCTACTAAAACGCAGCAACTGAAAATTATCCTGAAGAATGAAAGTATTTAGTGCAAAATTTGTTGTCTGAAGATATCATGTTAGTCGTTGTTGTCTTGTTTTTGCATCATTGTTAACGCTGATAAACCGCTCGCAATGCTGATGGCGCAGCCATATCATCACTTGTCATCCATTCGAGGACATCATGTTTATTCCTAATTTTGGTGATTCCAAAACCTCGTTATTTATTGAGTTCCTTTCCAACAGAAGAGAATGTAATGTAAATGGCTTTTATGTTAGTTGTAACAGTCCAGGAGAAGCCTTTCGTTTGTCCGGTTTAGTTTGATTCCATGTATCTAGAACCATATTTCTGAATGTGAAAGTTTATTTCTAAACACGAAAGCAGGTGATTCAGTGCGATTAGCTTGCTATTTCAGTCAGATCGAGCTCACTCATACAACATGCTTTGATGTTGTATTAAAAGTATGGCTAAGCTATAACTACAGCAAGTAAATGAAGACCCAACTTTAAACTGGGATACGAGAGCCTGCATTAAGTTTGTATCAGTTCATAAAAATACGGGAAATACAATACGATGCTTTGGTACGTTTGTGAGTTGGAGAGGAAATATCATATTTGTTTGACCGATGTAAAATGTGAGTAATGATATTTAAACTTTGATGTTTGCAAACAATTCTCGACTTGCTGTCAGTGACTCTAAAGTCCGTGTGGTCAAGTTGTCATTTATGGCAAAGTAGTTTAGGACGTCGGGCAAAATGCTTAGCGGAATTTCATTCGTCTTTACTTTCTGAGGTCGAAGACCGCTCAGGTTGACTGTACCTTTCATCCTTTCGAGTTCTATGAAATAATTACCAGGTGAATAGCAAGATCGATGTAATCGACTTACCCGCCTCCTCTCGAAATTGTTGGCTTTGTGCCAAAATTTGAAACTAGAATTTCCTCTATTTACATTATTTAGATTTGACGGATGTTTATCCTCATCGTGTTTGTTGTTAACACAGTGTTTCGGCTGATATACCCTCCAGCATTCATCAGGTGTTTTGGGGAAATTTCGAACCTGGGTTTTCATTCCTAAGGTATTTTTCGATGTTGTTAGCTTTGCGCAGAGGCGGTACCATAGCCAATGAGGGTTATCCGAGGCGTGGTTATTACTAGTTGAAAATATTATTATTAGTATTATTATTATTATTATTATTATTATTATTTATTATTATTATTATTTATTATTTAGGTCACTGCCTGGAATCGAACTCGGAATCTTGGGGTTAGTAACACGCTCTCTGAACCACTACAGCATATGCCTGTGGGCAATTATGTAGTGAATTTTAGGGCTTATAAATCGAATATTTTCCTATCCGTCAAATGTAAATAATGTAAATAATGTACATAATTCTTCATCTCTTAAATATAGAACTGTATTAGAATGTCCTCTTACAGTGACTTTGTAATATCTGGGAGTGACATCTGTTGAATTTGTCTTCAAACAGAGTGAATATTCTCATATGTTGTTCTTTGTTTGATCCTTCTCCAGCCATGTCTGGCTCGTAACGGCCGGGTTCCCGATATCATTGGCATGTAGGATCTTCACCTGAACGGGACGCCAGGAGAGAAAATTGTGGTGAAAGAGTCAGCAGAATTTCGCCATTACCTTCTACCTGAGCCGCTTGGAGCTTATATATATATATATATATATAT
>NC_068986.1:113449627-113450497 GCF_001194135.2 Octopus bimaculoides
GCTCTTAAATGCTTCTGTCAGAAATGTTTAAAATATTTCGAGTTCTGTATTCGAACATCTGATTTTGGGATAAATATTTTTTTTTTTCCAATTCTTTACATCAACTTACCATACTAGAATTAGTTACATCGCTACACTTTAAAATATTAAAATTCGAGGAAGATTCATGCTGGCGATGATTCAACCACAGGTCAGTAGGTAGAAACCAAGTACGATTTAGTTTACACTGACTCAATATATCTTTAAAATGCTTGCTAATAATCGTCTCGTTCCCAAATCGTATATTGTAGATTACTGTTAATGGATGGTGTTTGATGTAAACGTTATGCAGTATAAAACTCAACGATAGTTAAGATCAACTTTCAAGTTTAACCTGAAATACTTTTGCCTTGCCTGGTTTGATCTGTCGACCTGCAGGTTCTCATTTCGTTTCTATAACTATCTGGAAGCCACTTCTAAGCCTCGTCAACATCGTTCACGTCGTTCTCCTCATTGTCGAGTTTGTGTCGCTGCCACTGGTCCTTTTTCTCTTTCTTCTCACCATCACTATCATCATCAACATAGCCCTGGTTAGTTTAATTAAAATAATTGTTGAGGTTGTCGCCGGTATTGTAAATGCCGTCGTTGTTATTTCTACTAGATTAACTATATTTTACTGCTAATAGCGATGTATACTAGTTATGAATGTAGTCATCGATTAGTTGAACCGAAAAATCTGTGCTTTGGAAATGCTTCTGTAAACATTCGACAAAGCTTTGCACTATATTCCTTACGTCATGTACGCACAAAAACAGATAAGTAACAACGTACGTACATAGGTGTGTGCGTGTAAACATATATATATATATTTATATATATATATATATATAT
>NC_068986.1:113450986-113451695 GCF_001194135.2 Octopus bimaculoides
CTCTCTCTCTCTCTCTCTCTCTCTCTAAATATATATATAAATATATATATCTTTCTATATAAATATATATATATATATACATATATATATGCAGAGAAACTATATACCAACGTTGGTAAATACGATATATTATGCAAGCAGAAACTAGCATGTACGTATGTACATGGCGAGATGCATTCAAAATATGTACACAATAGGTTATTCATGTAAAAAAATATCATATTATGAAGCTTGTAAACAAAATATACACACATATTTTTGCATTCACGCACACATACACCCGAACACCCATTCATCTATACGCAAGCACACATATACACACACATAGACATAAACACACATAGACTTACACACATACATACACACAGACACACGCAAATATATATCTAGAGAGAGAGAGAGAGAGTAAGAGAGAGCCGTAGAAATTTTCTGAACATTAGAGCTATCATTTTTAACCAGATAAATATATCTTTATATCAGAAAATCTATGTTTACTTTAATGTCTCTTTACTTGTCTCGGGGTTGGCTTTAAGAAAATAACAAAGCTTATACTCCGTCAAAAGTGTTTTATGCATGATGTATATGTGTACGTAACAAAATTTATGTTTTTTTCATGTATATTTGCAGAGATACAATGATATGTATATTATGTATATGTGCGCATGCGGGTATGTATGTATGAGTGAGTGCATCTGTGTGTGTGTGAGTG
>NC_068986.1:113452257-113453867 GCF_001194135.2 Octopus bimaculoides
TATATATATACATATATATAGAGATAGAGAAGAGGAGAGGAAAAATAGGGAGAGGATAGAGACGATTGGTAAGTATACAGACATAGATGCAGATAACAGAAACGTAAATACATAATAATATACATATATCGGAAGAAAGAACGATAGAAGGCTAGATAGATAGATAGATAGAGTGGCAGACAGACAGAAACAGAGACAGACAAACAGACGTGCAGACACATAGACAGTGTGCTTGACAGCCAAAATAGTGGGGGGGGGGATTGTGATTTCATAAAAAGTTGAATGTCTATGTATTGACAGAATTATGACTTTTTTTTTTTTTCTTTTGACAATATGCTGGAAAATAATACCGAATACAGAGCACACGTTATCTTCAATTTTGTTCCATATTAGAATTAACAGAAGCTCTGCAAATTTCTAAATTGTAGAGCTTATTCCGTGCAGCATTGTAAATGTCTGCAATTCTAGAAGGTTAAATTCACTCAAATAATTACGTAAGCATTTAACTCTATCTCCTCCTGTACACACATGTATGTATATGTGTGGGTGTTTGTATAAATACAATAGTATATACATGTATATTTAAATGCGTATGTAGGCTTGCTTGATTATATACTTTGTCTGCATGTCCGCTTTACACTCAGAAACCTCAAATCACTCCCCCACAATTCCATTTAATTTATCATGCGCCATCAAGCAGAGGAGATGTGTACTATGATATTTGTTTCGAAAATGATCATTGAATTCTTCCTCAAAGCACATCCTGCTGCCGGTCAAAGAGTGAGATGTAGACGAAGAAAACTGGAATGTGATAGTATCATAAAATTTCGTAGCCCTCCCCTTCTCCCACTTTCTTTATTTGCCTCTTGTATAAGGAAATGAAGAGAATTGGAATGTGAGAACATGGGAGACATATAAATGGACTAAAATAGGCAAAATAATTCAGGCACAAGAGTGATGATGTAATGATAGTGGCAATAATCTTTTATTACATCAAACTTTCTTTTCTTCATCAGTCTCCTTACTATAATTTACTCCGTTTTCATCTCCCTCTCTCACCTTAGAATAGGGAAACTGGAAAGAGAGAGAGGGGGAGGCAGAAAGACAACGACAGACAGTAAGTGACATACATTGATAGAAAGAGAGATATATAGATGGAACGATGAAGATGTGGTAATCGTGATAATGCTGGTGTGTTGAAACTAAATAGCCCAAATATACTCATTACGTCGTTGCAAAATCCATGTCCAATATTTCCTTAATGTACTTAACATAGAATTCGATTTCCAAAGGAGTGTGGAATTGGATTACGTTCAGAATACCATTCTTTGTTCTATTAAACCACAATTCTTTTTTTCATTTCAAAGATTGTTGGTGGCCTTGTAGCTTCTGGATTTAAACAGTCAAATTCATAAGCTATGGCAACGTTCTTTTGTACTGAGTGAACGAGGGTTATTCTTCGTTTTCTTAAAATTCTATGTTCAGAAAGATTATGAATTGATATTTACCGATTTTATTATCATAGCAACATATGTTAACATAATATTGGTCTCTAAATTTGCAAATGTGAGCATTTAGAATTTTTCCAAATGCTAATCATCCTTCCATAT
>NC_068986.1:113453924-113456214 GCF_001194135.2 Octopus bimaculoides
ATATATATATATATATACATATTGAGTATAATTGCTGTAAAGCGAAGCAGAAAAGCACATTGAAAGGACCTTTTATGAAACTTCATAATTCACATAATTCAGAGCGGAGTTACTTGTGAATATTGCATTAAGAAACGGCTTAATTAATCTTTTTCTCGAATTTGATTTCTTTCAGTTGAAAAATGCCTCAATCACTGCTAACCGAGAAGAGATTTTTAAGGTTAATTCATTTTCCTTTGTAGTTTTTGGTAATTTTATTCTAATTTTTGTTTAAGTTACGTGAATGGCCTTTTAGTACTGAGTGGAAGACATTGTGTATATATACACTAGATACGATGGATAAACAAGAAAGTCAGAATCAAGACACTCCACGACATAATGAAGAAAATAGTTTTATTAAGCAAAAAACAAGACAGAAATATCAACTGTCCTCAGGGTATTAGCAGTGCTCGATGTGCAGAAAATGTCGAGGTAGGAATTCCATACGGCATATATAATGAAAAGTATGCGCCAACACAAAGACTTCCATAATCGTATGGACGCCAACAGAGCAAAGTATATTTAGTAAGTTGCAGATGTACAGCAGTTATTAACTCTGTTCAACGCTTGGAATTCCCGATTGAATTAGTTGTCAGCGTTTGTGACGTAGGTGATGATACCAGTTGTGGAGGTGAGGAGACAGAATGTGGTGTGGTTAAAGTAACGATAGATGGAATTCGTTACGGCGTCATTAAACATTTATTGCGCAACGTTGTGCGGCAATACTGTATGGTCACGGAATCGAGTGATAGAGCAAGCATGAATGCTGGACGTGTGACGTTAGTCTACATGAATAACGATAAAGAGATAAATTGAGTGCTCTGGTTCTTTACACAGCTTGGAGAATAGCACCATGAATTCAAGCAAACACAGCCTCTTTTAAAATAGAGAAAACTACTCATTTGTTTAAAGGAAAATCGTAGCATCTAAGTTCATTCAGAAAGAATGTTTATGACCTGCGCACAAGCCGTAAAATACTCCAGGTGTTTCCCTTCCCTCATAACTTCAAAACGCCCGTCTATTGCTTCCAGTGGTTTACTGTTATCAGTGTTGAATCTCTGAAAATGGAAATTGTTTATTTTCTCCATGCCTTATATAAATAAAAGACAATCACATATAATTAATGTTTTTATGAACACATTTGCCGTTAGCTTTTCATTTCACTGAATTAGTTAATCAGGCTTTTCAAAAATCTATTGCTTTCTGTATCGCAGCTCGTCCCAAATCTTTATTCTAAGAATGCAGAGAGTCGGTTTCCACTCAAGATACCATCACTCCGACAAATAAAACAACTTCTAGAGGGTTAGAGTCTACTAATCGGTCCTTGAAGCCGCTCAGATACACTGTTCCACTTACACACACTTATATATCGCTGTATGGTGGTTACCTCCCCTGTCAGTACATAGACTTGTGCTATATTTGTAGCTATAAACCTCAGTGACTATTAGTGACAATTCAGATTTTCCTCTTTGGTTGTATATTATTATTTGATATATATGTGTGTGTGTGTGTGTGTGTGTGTGTGTGTGTGCGTGTGTGTGTTTGTGTGTATGTGTGTGTGTGAGTGTGCGTGCACCGCGCACGCGGTTGTGTGTATGTATATATTTACATGGGCATAACTTGATAATTTTTTATTGTAATTGCTACATATGTTTCCATACGTAATCGGCAACGCATGATGTTACGATACATGTACAACTAGCAGACGCAGATAATAGGGCAAAGATGGAGCGAAGACATCGCCGGATAATTGCTAAACAAGTATATATATATCTATATTTCTATATATCTACGAAGTATGAGAGTTTTGTTCTCACGCGATCTAAATGCTTAGGTACGCTAGGAAAGTGTTGTAACGGATTACTGGGGCTCCAAGATTATAGCCAAGGCGGTAGTTATGTAGCCATTGCAGATTTCCGATGCAGCGGATATATAAGTTTTAAACAGGAGAGCAAACATTAAGGCAAGGCAAACTTCTCAAGTCATATACAATATTATTACAGAAAGAAATTAAAAATCTTACAGCTGTTTCTGGGATATCCTTGAGTATGGGATATTCCGTCATCAGATACAAATTGGGTAGGAAAATATGGAAAATGAGAATGGCATATATCAATAAAATGACCGCAAAGTTATAGAAACCAAAGCATGAGCAATCTATTTATCTTTCTGTCTATTTATTTATCTATGTATCTATTTATCTATCTATCTATCTATCTATCTATCTATCTATCTATCTATCTATCTATAT
>NC_068986.1:113456261-113458907 GCF_001194135.2 Octopus bimaculoides
TATATATATATATATATATATATCAACACATGTGTTGCTGGATACTGAAATATATGTAACAATCCGATTAAAGGATCACGAAGCTATCAATCTTTAAATCTTTAAAATTCTTTCAGCTTCAAAGCTGCGCTCATTCTGGAGCGCTACCGTTGACTGCGTTACACCATTATTTGAATTCTCCTCGAATATGTGGCATTAGGTAAATGAGAGATTTTGATGCTGTTGCCCTCATCTGTGTTTCCTGGCTCATATGGAACCCTTAACGCGAGGAGATCCAACTTTTGCTTTGCAGACACCTACATCCTTTTTGTTATTCACCTGCACTTTCTATTACACCATAGCTCACCCCCAAAATTAGGGAGTATATATGTATTATAATTGCACCTTTCCCATCTACATGACCACTGAAATTGTTGCATTTTTATATTCCATACGTCCATTTTTATATTCCATACGCCAAATCCACACGTTTCTTTTTTTATTCTCTCTCTGCTTAATTTCTATTATTCCTTTCAGTTGAAGAGCGTAGGCTCGAAACGTAAAAGGTATTCCCGACTACCTGTACGCCAGACCGATAACCGGAGTCCGCTAACGCTAACAATATACTGTAAATAAAGTGACCGTCGGTCACTGATTTGCAACAAGTAAAATATCCAGTTATATATATATACAGGTGCATGCATGGCTATGCGGTAAAAATCTTATCGCATATGGTTCCAAGTGAGTTCTATTGCTGGGCACCTCGAGCAAGTGTCTTCTACTCTAACCTCGAGCCGACCGTAGCTTTGTCAGTGGATTTGGTAGACGGAAACTGAAGTAAAGCCGTCATATGTGTGTGTGTGTGTATGTGTGTGTGTGTGTGTGTGTGTGTGTGTGCGTGTGTGTGTGTGTATTCTTTTGTACTCATTCGTACATTTTCATGTCTTCTTCACCTCTACATCACATTGTATATCCCTCTGTTCTTTTCTCTCTCTCTCACTCTCTCTCACTCTCTCTCTCACTCTATCTCTCTCTCTTTCTCTCTCTCTCTGTCTCTGTCTCTTCTTTCCTCTTTCTCTGAGATACTATGTGCCTCTGAGGTAGGATATAGTAGCATAGATAATTTACAATGCTATCCGGAGGAAGGACTGCTCCGACGTACATGAAATGTATGTCAGAACGAGTGGGTTCTGATATGCCTTTATAAACAAGAAATATGTGTGAAACACACCTGTAAGAAACAGCATTTCTTTGCAAACATAACTCATATTGTGCTGTTAAGCAGGTAATCAAAGACAAGTACAGCTGTAGAGTCCAGATGTCCGGCGGATGTGAATGTGCAATCAAATGTCCAAGTAAAAGAGAATATTTATGACGATTTAATGCTGAGCTCACGGCACTTGTACTCTGACTATGAATTCCCGTTTGCACTTAACATGATGGGTGCATTTGTTGATGTACCAACAGATTTACAGAAGAACCTATAAATACTAAGATTTTCTAAGAAAGTGTAAAAGAAAATGATGCAGATTCTCCAAATCCAATTTATTAGTGGCACAATAAGATTTATAAGAGATTCCAAAGATCCGCCATCTGAGAATCTATAGAATAGAGACACACATTTGGGTGTATGCGTCGACAGTTTAACCAACACAACAGCTCAACCATACGTTTACAAACACCGGGAACCTCTTAACTAAAGCTCTTCTATCGCTTTGTTAGCAACAGGTTTGACATCTCCCAAGAGAAAATTGAATGAAACTCCAAGGGAAACATGTGTATTGAGGGTGATATATATGTAAATATCTCTTCGATATTTCTTTGGTATTTCTTTGATATGGTACGAATTCACGAAACTCTCGTTCCTTGTGTCAGAGTTTTTACATTTACTTATATTTCAAAACGTTTCCCCTATGCAGTTTCAGAAATGGTTGACTCTCACTGTGAAACTGTACTCTTTTTTAGTCCTCTCCTCCGTTTTATTTCCCCTACATGGTAGCATTTCATATTACCGCTCTTATTTTGTACGGCTGATGTTTCATGTGTAGAAGTTGTTTGACACACGTACTTCCTGTCGTCAGATCTTATCTGGTATCATCGGTAGTAGAATCGCCACCATTTCATTTACTTTTCTTTACTCTTTTCTGAGGACCTATCTGTAAATTCTGCCGAGTATAAATAACAATATATATATATATATATGCTCCTGTTTTCGGTGTTTTTTTTTTCATATAAGATCACCAAACCTTTACGCATGTGTATTTGTGTGTGCGTGTCTGTGTGTATGTGTGCGTATGTGTGTACGCTCATGTGTGTGTGTGTGTGAGTGTGTGTGTGTGTGTGTGTGTGTGTGTGTGCATGTGTGTCTATAGGTATGTGCATACATACATACATACATACATACATACATACATACAAGCATCACGTCTACGTTGTTTATGCTGTCGGAATCCACGTGAAAGAGCTTTATATTCAGGCTAGAAACAAAATATTCCTCTATTGGTGACAAATTCGGAAAATAAAACCAGGAAACGATAGATACAAAGAAAGGATAAATGGATGGAAGGATAAAAGGATACAGGTGAATATGAATTAGCGCCGATGGTTGGATGTGTCATACACTGTGTTGTGAAAACGACCCTCGGCACAACTTCGATATATATACGT
>NC_068986.1:113458957-113460623 GCF_001194135.2 Octopus bimaculoides
ATATATATATATATATATATATAGATATATATACATATATACATATATACACACATATACATATATATATGTATGTATATGTGTGTGTATATATGTATATATACTCACAGCCACACACCCATATATATGTATTTATATATGTGTGAGTGTGTGTGTGTGTGTGGTGCGTGCATGTGTCTGTGTGTATGCGTGCGTGTTCGTCTGTATGTATGATGCGCCTGAACATATGTCTGTATACATCTGTATTCGTGCCTGTAGGTATTTATACATACATATATACCTTCTCATGTTATATACATACTATATTATATCTACATATATTCTTTTATTAATATATATATACACAGTTCTACACAGCTTAAGTGTTACATATTGCCAAACAGCAGCTGACAGTTTTCACCTTCAACTTTATCTAGAAAAAGATCTCTGGTAAAAGAAACCGAGAAAGAAAGCGTATTCAGATAAATTATACTGGAAGCAGAGTTCTAACACAATTAAGGAACGGTGAAATATCACAGAAAGTTGTATTTTGGAACTAAGATATTCCATTGGAATGTTTCAAGCTGTTGGCTATGTAGGCGAATTTCTATTTTGTTCTGTAGCTCGGAAATATGTCCCGGGGTTGGCTCGGAGAGAAAGAGCTATTATATTGCACGAATGTAAATATACACCCCAGCAACTTTCACATATAGGCGGTGATGAATAGACAAATATAAAAATACATACTTATGTATATGTGAAATATGTATATGTGGCTGTGGATGTAATGTATATCAATATATATACACATATCTACATACATATATACAACGGGAAATGAAGAAACGGAAAGAGGGGGAAGAATCATTGAACAATACACAGGTGTAAATCCGCAAAAGATGACACTCAGAACGTTTGGAGATTATTTATAAACACACAGCCACACACATAAACACACACACTTACACATAAATATACTGGCGAACGAGAGAAAGAGAGAAAGAGACAAAGAGATAGATAGATAGACAGATAGATAGATAGAAGGACAGACAGATAGATAGATAGATAGATAGATAGATAGATAGATAGATAGATAGATAGATAGATAGATAGATAGATAGATAGATTTCTTTATTGGCCACACAGGGCTGAACACAGAAGGGACAAAATACAAAGTAGAGCATTTCTTTTGGGGAAGAGAGAAAATGTGGGTGTTCAGATCTGTATGTACTGATGATAAAATCTGTGTGAATGCGTTTCTGAAACCTTTGCGTATCTTTGTCGTATTTTTACGGATGTAAAACTGTGCAAATTCTGAGCTCAAATTCCTTGAACTAGCACCCGAGTGAACGCAGGCATTGCGAACACCTCTAGGCGATATCTTATTTTGGAAGGCTTTGACGACTTTGCATGTCACTTTTAATATGAATGACCGCAGAGGGAGGAAAGAAACTATAGTCCAGTTTCAATATATAGCCACGTGTATGTTATCCTTACCAAACGTAAAAAAATCGGAACTATAGGCGCAGGAGTGGGTGTGTGGTAAGTAGTTTTTTTACCAACCACATGCGTGACACCTTAGGCAAGTCACTGTAGTCTCGGGCCAACTAAAGCCTTGTGAGTGGATTGGGTAGACAGAAACTGAAAGAAGCCCATCGTATATATATATATATATATATATATATAT
>NC_068986.1:113460688-113461136 GCF_001194135.2 Octopus bimaculoides
TATATATATACACATACATATGCATATATATATGTGTGTGTGCTTGTTTGTGTCTGTGTTTGTCCCACCACCATCGCTTGACAAGCAATGTTGGTGTGTTTAGGTTCCCGTAACTTAGCGGTTCCGCAAAAGTGACAGACATAAGTATTAGGCTTACAAAGAATAAGTCCTGGGGTCGATTTGTTCGGCTAAATGCGGTGCTCCAGCATGTCCGCAATGAAATGATTGAAATATGTGAAAGAATAACAGAATAAAAGAATAATGATGGCGAATAGTGAAAAGAATAGCAGTTCTGTATTTAATCGAAACTGACGCTTGCGCAAACTTAGCTGAAATCACTTTGGAATGAGTATTGCAAGTAATCCAAACAATATAAAACAAGTATTGCCGAAAAGAGAAATATATAATATGATGTATTATAAGTTGTTTTTTTTTTTTTTTTTTTTTT
>NC_068986.1:113461146-113462963 GCF_001194135.2 Octopus bimaculoides
TTTTTTTTTTTTGTTTTTTTTCTAATAAAGGAAATACAATTATTGTTGAAACACGTTTGAAAATCATTATAGGAGAAAGGATTTTGAAAATACATAGGGAGAAAGCACTTTGTAGGCATACGGCATATTTCTGTTCTTTACAGCAGTTAATGTAGAGACAGAGTAATCTACTACAGCGCAACTTTCAAAAGTATTTTTAGTTCCCAGCGAAAGGAAACTGAACACCAAATGGGACAGCCAAGATGCGAGGAAAATGAAAAGATTTTGCTTTATCCGGTTAAAGTTAACAATAGAACAAATAAGCAAGCTTACAAAACGGCATAAATTTACACGAACTCTACGAAATTCGATTCTCAACGAAATCAAACATAACGTAACAGACATTTGCCGAGACCTAAGATTGACAGAGGAGTTGTTTAATAAACCTGTTGAAGAGGTGCTAAATGAATGTCATCATGTGTTAACTGATCGCATACAAAGATCGTTTATTAGTGAACATTTTCAATTTATTCTACAAAATTTTCTTAATAATGTAACATAGTTATATATAGACTAAAATGTGGAAGAGTAATGTTCACCAAGGTAGCCCCAACATATGCAATTTTACATTAATATAAAAATATATGAAATAAACCAGGCATGAGGTAGGAAAATGACGGAGACGACGGTTCATCCAAACGCACTCCATTCAATAACCTTACAATCAAGCTAAAAGAATAAGCAACCTGTATCAGCACACCTGCATATATGTGTGTCTATTAAAGCAGTAATGCACATTATTATATAAAATGAATTGCCATCAGCTAAAAAACTAACGGGGATGTGATATGGTAAGTCAATGACTGACGATGTGGGATTGGAATGCAGTGTATACCATATCTTTATTTCTGGGCTTTATTTCAGATTTTTTAGTCTGGAATTTTCTAGAATTTGATCGAAATCCCGCTCATGTTTAATCATTTTTATTTACCTTTGTCAGTGAGAGTTTTTGTCATTTTCCTCTTCTTGTTTCTCTTCCTCTCTCTCTTTTATTCTCATCCCTTATCGCTCCCAATGTGTAGAAGTGAATGAGGAAGACAAGGAGTTGCACTGTAGAGGTTAGAAGGCGATATAGAAGAGTAAGAGACAGGGAATGGGTCAGGAAGTACATATAATGAAAAGAGAACGAATGATGAGTGCAAAGAGCAGGGAAGATATCTAATAAAGGGTGTGCAGTGTAGCAGAGAGGCAATGAGGATACGAAAACTGTGGGGAATAATCAAAAACTGACAGATAACGAGGAGGCTGCTTAAATAATAATAATTACGAATATATGCATAAACATCCATACGCTTATAAAGACAAACACACACACACACACACACATATATATAGTCATATGTATGTACGCATGTTTAGTAGGTATAAAAACACTATATCTCTCCACATCTATCAGGTTTCGCGGGCATCAATGTTTCTAGCTCTTTAACCGTTATCAATGGCAAATACCTAAGAAAGGCTACTCTGCACATACGCTATGAAACCTATAGCTTTAACTAAAATACATTGATTATGAACCAGAAAAACGTCAGGTCTTGGAAATTAACGTAATATTACCGAAATATCGATGTCTAGGAATACTGATAGGCGGTAAAACGAGACAGATACGTCGGTTTTACAGCTATTTCCCATCAGATAACATTTTCTCCAAGGTAAATGGGGTAAATTTTCCTTTTAGCGGTTGAACTATGTTACAAACATGTTTTAACTAACCTAAACATTGCATATGCCTAAACGCTGCTTGGCGCTAAAATATGTATATATATATATATATATAT
>NC_068986.1:113463680-113465288 GCF_001194135.2 Octopus bimaculoides
ATATATATATATATATATATATACATATATACGACGGGCGTCTTTCAGTTTCCGTCTACCAAATCCACTCACAAGGCTTTGGTCGGCCCGAGGCTATAGTAGAAAACAATTGCCCAAGGTGACACGCAGTGGGACTGAACCCGGAGCCATGTGGTGTGTAAGCAAGCTACTTACCACACAGCCACTCCAATATATATATGTATCTATATATATATACTGTATTATGTATATATACATACTGCATCTCCTGCTCTCTTTGCTCTCTCTGCTCTTCTCTATACATCGGGCAAACAGGGTGCCACTTGGCTGACCGGTTCGCTGAACACCTCCGAGACATCCGACTCGACAATGACATCCCGGTCTCGCGCCATTTCCGCTCTACCGGTCACTCTTTGAAACACCTTTCCGCGTTCGAATTGTCCATGCACAGGGGCCATCCGGTCTCCTGTTTGCGCCGTGAACAGGGATAAATCATCTCTCTTCACTCCTTTGCTCCACATGGGCTCAACTCTCCTCCCATCTTCATCTAATCTCCTCTACTCACCTCTCTCCCCTCACATCCACTTCCTCCCATCCACCTCTCCTCTCTTGCTCTGACTCCTACTTCTCCTCAGTCCTACTCTCACTCTCTCTTCTCCTCAGTCCTACCCACCTTCTCCTTTCTCCTTCATCGTCACCCCTCCTTGTAACCCCACCCTCCACTACGCATTCCATTCCACCAACCTTCCCTATCCTTCCTATCCCACCCCGCCCTTACACCCACTCCCACATGCCCCGCGTCTACCCTCACACTCTGCCAACCCACATACTTTACCTCCTCTCCCACCCTCAGCCTAACCCTCACCCCACCCTTGCTTTCCCCACTCTAGCCTCCCCCACCACCGAGCACCATCACACCACACCACACACCACTAAACCATACACCAACATACCACACAACACATCACATTACATTACGTCACCAGGCACACACTAGCACCGACACCTTCCAGCCCAACCTCTTCACACCTACACATACACACACGCACACGTCAAGGTCCCCAGCCCTCTTCCACACAAACATGCATACTCTCTTATACACGCACATGTGCACCTTCGTTTAGGGATCACCACTTCATTATTATCTCCCCTTCTTACTTGCTCTCATGGGTGACCCTTCTGTCCGCCATTCGCCATGATAGATCGCTAGCCACTACTCATATTTTATTTTCTCTCCTTGTTTCTTTTTGTGTTCCTTTCTGTGGAAAAGCGTAGGCTCGAACGTTAAAGACTTATTCACTTCCCTAATGCATCTGCTTATTGTCTACACCAGCTGTCTTTGTATTTTGTTTTTTCCTTGAAACAGATGTAAGGTCACATTTCTATTTATAAATGTCTTACAAATATCAAACTACCTTGACTTTCTTATGATATTTTATTTGACATATTCACGCTCACACACGAACTGCATATAATAAATGAGATGTTTTGGTATCCAGACGACCGAAAATGCAAGTAAGGTTGTGTAAGTAACACGGAAGGACCGCTGTTAAGCTTCCGGTTCAATAACGACATGATTACGGAGTCTATGGCAGTTCGGGTGTGAGCGTGAATATATATATATATATA
>NC_068986.1:113465893-113466827 GCF_001194135.2 Octopus bimaculoides
TCTTATATATATATATATACGTAACTACATAAATACGTACACGCTCACAGACTCACACATATGAAACAAAACACAAAGGAAATACAAAACGAAGAATGAAACAAATCGAAATGTTAAAGATAGCATGATGTGTAGGCGAATATATAAATGAACAAATAAATAAATGCAAACAAATATAAATACGTATAAGACGGGGGAAGAAGCAAATGTGAAGAGACAGTAAAGCAACGATTATTTTCATTTACTTTTTTTCTGCGCTCGGTTCTTCGTTCGTGCAATTTTAGACTTTTCTAACGGCCAAATGTTACAGATTTCTAATCTTCCCAGTTTTATTTCTACTTGTCTCTCCTTCTCGGCATGATCCATATACTAAGTGCTTTTATATACACATGCTAGCAAATGAGTGTTCACTTATATATATAACCACACACCCACAACTATTCAGAGTGTACAATTGCACAAATGCATAAATGGTCTGGCAGAGAAACAGTCATGAATGCACAGAAAACCAGAAACACATTTACGTACATACAGATACTGCCAACAAAACTTTAAACGTTTACACAAAAGAGACAAGCAAACACACAAACACACATACATACACACCCGCACGCACATACAAACACACAAACACACACATACACTCACACACATACACACATATATATATATATGTTATATATAGGCATATATATCCATATGTACATTTATAAATAGATATGCATATAACTTTATATACATAAACATATTTACACAGACATGCATGCACTCACACACACACACACAGAGAAATATACGACTCATAATATATGTATATATATATATATATACAAATATTTATGCACGTTCCACACATAAACATACATTATGTTATATATATATGTGTATATATATATATATATATATATATATATATATATATATATATATATAT
>NC_068986.1:113467154-113468167 GCF_001194135.2 Octopus bimaculoides
ATATATATATATATATATATAAAATACACGGCGAATGTTGGTAAAGTTTAGCACTGAAATTTTCCGTTTCCCATTGTGAAACACGTTAAATGTGATATACTTCTTATGCATGTTCTGCTCCTCAATAACTCTGCAGACGTGGTCTTTCTAGCGTCACTCACACGTTTTCCTCTTAAACACTAATTCTTCTTCACTTTGTTTATTTAATCTATTTTGTTTCTAAGTTTTATTGCGCTATAATTGTGTGTCTGCTGTTTTTCTCACTGTTTCACTTACTGTTCTTGACGCTGTTTGCTTTATCTTTGTAAGCCGTTGGTTTCCATGTTGCTTCGTTATTCATTCACATTTCATCATCATTATATTCGTGTTTAGTCTGAATATTTTTATTCGGACTTTTTTCTTGTTTAACAACGAGTCATCGCTTATTGAGTAGACTTTTGATCAAAGTTGTTCCAGTCAGAAACATACAGCATGTTTGTGTAATTTTAACTACTGTGACATTTCTTGTTTCAAAAATACCTGATGGTATTTGTGACAGATTTGGTTGCAATTTCCAGCAAGTTTCTCGAAATGCAAGAGTTTACATGTGTCTATGGTTGTCATACTGACAATGGTAATTTCCAAAAGTTAAACTAATGGCAATACAATCCTTCATATTTACACACACACACAAACAGACACCTACATACACACACATGCACGTACACAGGCACACTCATACACACCTATGTACATATACATGTATGTAAAATAAACAAAAATTGTAGGTAATACACGTGTATTCACTTTTATAGGCTTACAGGTGTTTCGGATATTCACCTGTGTGCGTTTGCAATTCAGCTTTATGAATAGAGCAAATGATCCACTGAACATATCTGAAAGCACATCTCAAATACGAGGAAGCGTATTATAAATAAATACAAAAAGTAAATAAAATGTAAATAACTATATATATATAATCATCCAACATTCTGACTACCTTATTGTCCTAAATATATATATATATATATATA
>NC_068986.1:113470180-113471787 GCF_001194135.2 Octopus bimaculoides
TATATATATATATATATATATATGCGTGTAGTTTTATATAACATATTTACGCTTGTTTGCGTGCATGTGCGTGCACACGCGCGTTTATCATCAGTGGTAATCTCAGATTTAGCTTAGAATGCGTTAAAAGTGTATAATGAATTCAAGATGGCAAATAGAGGTCAACTTCAATATTGTTCTTCGAGGAACTTTTTGTTAGAGACACTCGTTCGTTATGATGCTATTAGCTGGTCACAACTAGCGGGGGCTTCGGTTTTCTTTGGCCTCGATGTATGCAATGTAACCAGTGAGTATACAAAATGTATATGTTGAATAAGGAGAAGAAAAAAACGGGCGAAATGGCGCAATACGTTTTTGTGCAAATGAAAACGTCTTAACTTAAGTTGATGTACGACATTATTGTGATAATCTTTCACACTGTGCGACGAAACATTCATTGTTTTCATCGAAGAAATTAGAGTAAAATCTCTCTTGCTTATTCCTTATAAAATGAGTTTCAGCCTACAAAAATCTTTTTGTAGAAACATAGCGTGGGATGAAATTTAGTTTGATGTCATTCTCATACACAACTTGGAATGGTAAACATTGTTAACAATGAAGCAGTAGAATTTCTATAAAAATTGGTGTCAAATTCCAGCTCGGATATCTAAGGAAAGTATTGGACGAATTTTTAGGAAGAGGATAGGAACGATTGCCCAACGGGTATTGGTGCTTCGTATAAATTAATTAATTAATGAAAATGTATGAAACAAACTTTTTCCTATGTTTCTGATGTCTACTAATGTTTGGAAATAAGTGAATAAAGTTTGTTGAGTAAATGGTCTCCTATGAAGATTGTATTAATAACGCTCCCATTAGAAAGAATGACTTAGTATGGACATTTTGATTGTAAGGAGTATATTACAAATAAAATAAGACAATAGCCATTGATCGTCGTGCAAGAACGTCGTGGCATCGATAAAGTTGAAAGGGCCGCGATGAAGAAGTAAGCTGCGGGTTTTGACTCAACAAATTAGGATAGAAAGAATTTAATATAGATCAGTAGATCTTTGTGCTAGGAAGAGGGTATACAAATATCAGAGAAAACGTCTGGTTCACAACGTAGCCGTCCAAGGGTACTTCTCAAATGAATGTACATCCACTTCTGAAAACCTATGCCTTTTCATTGGCGGTTTGTTTGCAAATACACTATTCATACTTATATACATATATACTTACATACATACATATGTGTATACATGCGAAACTACAAATATACATACATACATGCATACATACATACTTAAAAATATCTCTTTGAAAATCAAAGAAAAAGAGGATATCTATAGACATAAAATACAACATATTGGAGAAATGGAGAAATGGAGAACTGGGTTACGTAGAAACAATTTTAGTGATTGAAGAATAACTGTCCAACCACACTCTTTTTTGTTGACTCCAAATTTTTCACTTACCTCTTCACACACGACAGATACTCAAAAACAAACCTGGACGTATGTATAATAATACTACTGGATAGTTCAGGGTGTGACCCGAAAGTGGACCAGCTTTATACTCTGCTACGTTCTTAACAAAATAATATTATATATATATATATATATATATAT
>NC_068986.1:113473629-113476810 GCF_001194135.2 Octopus bimaculoides
AGCCACATAGAGAACATTTTCCTTCATCAGCTACCCCCGTTTTAACACCGGCGTTTCATATATATATATATATATATTATCCTCCATTTTCTAATTGTTACACAAATTTTGGGTAAAACCTCCACTTTTACCCGCTCCCATTGATTGCACCTAGTATAGCACTAGTGTAGCAATAATTGGGTACCCTCCCAGCAGTATACTGGATAGATACTATCCCTTAGTGGGTTGTACCCCCAACCCCTAACTCTCTCACGTTATATATATATATATATATATATATATATATATATGAATTTATGTATCTATGTATGTATGTATGTATGTATATATGTATATGCACAAACATATATTTACATGCATACATGTGTGTTTGTACTTGTGAGTGTGTTTGTAATCGTATAACAGTATGTATTCACACCTGAGTAACTGACTCACCTCCGCCAACATTTATGTTTTCCTTCGACTCTTTCACACAGACGCATACGCTCTCTCTCTCTCTCTCTCTCTCTCTCTCTCTCTCTCTCTCTCACACACACACACACACATTTCTCTTTCTCGTTGCTTATTTCTCGATCCATCTCTTTCTCTCTATCTTCTCTCTTTGTCCCTTTCAACCTCTCCCATTCCAGTTATATAACCTATTTCACACAATTCATTAAGAGAACAAGATTAAATCCTCAGTAAGTCACCACTCTGGACAAGAGGAGAAAAACAAAAACGAAATCCGACTCACTTTTACAGCTTTAATATGTCTGATTCACCCATCTCAAAAGTCATACAAAAAAAAACAAGCAAATATATTCAACGTTCCTTTTATTTACTTTCTTTAACAACTAACATTTTCTCTTCCTCTCTTTTTCTCTCTCTCTCATTTTTTCTTTCTTTTTCGTCTCTCTCTCCCTCCATGTTCTCTCTTTCTCCTTCCCACCCCCTTTTCCCTTCTACTACTTCTTCTTTATCTTTTTAATTCTCGACTATTTTTATCATTCATTTTCATTCTCTTCTCATTCTTTCTGGTATCTATTTCTTCCTAAATACTCTATTTTTCTCTTATTTCTTTCAATCCCTAATTCCTTCAGTCTCTCTCATCGTATACAATTCTACTTCTTCACCCCTTTCACTGCGTGTTTATCTTATTTTCTTTCTTTATTTATTTATTGCTTTATCTATTTCTTTTCAATATTTTCCTTCTATTCGCTCTTGTTTCTTCATCCCACCACCCATCCTGATTTTCTATAGAATTTCTTTATAATTCCAATTTTTTCCCTCGATCTTCCATTCTTCGGCCATTCTTTCTCTCCTGTATTTCACTCTCCCCCCCTTCTTCTCTTATTTTCCTTTTCTATTCTTTCCTTCATTATTTTCATTTGGCCTTATTCTTTTCCTTCCATTGTTCTTGTGTTATTTCTTTCATGTTATTCTATTTCCATCATTTTCAATTCCATCCTTTATATGTTCATTGCATTCTTTCAATCAATATCTTTCTTTTACTCATTCGTCTCTTTTCCTTTCATATATTTCTCTCTCTCTCTCTCTCTCTCTCTCTCTCTCTCTCTCTCTCTCTCTCTCTCTCTCTCTCTCTCTCCCTCTCGCTCTCTCTCTCCCCACTCTCTCTTTCTTTCTTTCTTTCTCAGTTACCTTCAACTTAGAACTCATCTGTCTCAACTGATTCCTTCTTTTCGATCTTTTTCTCTTTCGCTCTCTTCATCTCTTATTTTCCATCTTTCTTTCTCCTCTTTTTTTCATCTCCCATCGCCACTCCTTACATTTCTGATTTCTTTCGCAAAAATAAATACATGAAACATAATCAAATAAAAACAACAACCAGTAAAGAAAAAAAAAACTACCAGAATTTAATTAATAGTGACAAAGAAGACTCTTATAAATCACGGAGTAAATCAGCCGCGAGGTGGCACCGGAGTATTCCTAGTGTCTTCATTCCCATCATGCTTTGCGAATGTTAATTCAATTTTAAAGCGGCCTTTCGTTTTTCTTCCAAATGTTGTTAGCATTTTTTGAACTCTTCTATTTGTCTTGTTGCTGCTGTTGTTGTTGTTGTGGTCGTTCTTGCAGATATTGTTGATTTGATTGTTGCTGTTACTGCTGCTGGTGCCGCTGTTGCTATTGTTGGTCATGTTGTTGTTCTTGTTGTTGTATTGCTCTAGTGATCCTGTTCCGGCGATATCTTCTTCAGTTGCTTTTCTTGCAGATGTGTAGATTCATTCTCGTCTGCGCTCTCTGATGTTTAATTGTGGGCGTCGATATATCGTACACATTCATTTTTGTCTTACAATAGTTTATACTTCAATATATGTAGATATCTCTATCAGTCTTTCTCTCTCTGTATACATAAATACATGCAAACACACACACACACACACACATATATATATATGTGTGTGTGTGTGTATGTGTGTGTGTGTGTGTGTGTAAGCTTATATGTGTGTGTGTGTGTGTGTGTACCTATATATATATGAGGAGAAATCACAAAATAAACAAAAGCCGCAGACAGGTGGTGTAGACAACAAACAGTTGTATTAGTATAACCCTCGGGAATTGAAAAGGCTTTTAATGTTTCGAGCCTACGCTCTTCCACAGAAAGGAACACAGAAAGAAACAAGGAGAGAAAATAAAGAATGTGTGTAGTGGTTAGCGATCTATGTGACTATTATTCTTTCATTCTTTCCTTCTTTCTATCAGCCCCTTCACACTTGCTTCGTTCATTCTACTCTTCGTTCTTTCGTTCCCCCTACCTCACTTTTACTGGCCTTCTTTTCATGCTTACTTTCCCTCCTCTTTCACTTCACTCTCACCCTTTTATCTTTTCTTGCTCCTCCTTAATTCTTCTATCCCTCTCCCTCTACCTCCCCACGTGACCGGTGTTCGGCCAAGCCTGACCTTTATTTCTTGGTTTGACTACCATCCATGCAACATCTATACTCCTCCCTGTACCAGCCAAATGTTATATTTCTGTCGTAAGGCTTTACTTCCACACACGCCAGCTAAATTTCATTCGTCCTTAGTCGAAAGACACCTGTTTTTATGCCCGTTATTTGCATTTGCATTTGTTTAAAAATGTCTCGGTTTTCATTTCGTCCTTTTTTGCCGTGTACATTCGCTGCTTTCTTTCCTAACTGTCTGGATGTTTTGCATTATTGTCCCATTTTATATATATATATAT
>NC_068986.1:113477445-113481127 GCF_001194135.2 Octopus bimaculoides
CAATCCACAGAGACTTAATATAGTTCTGAGGGGAATTCAGGGGACACAGAGTGTGGCAAGGCTGGCCCTTTGAAATACAGGCACGACAGAAACAGGAAGAAAGAGTGAGAGAAAATTGTGCTGAAAGAGTACAGAGAGGTTTGCTACCACCCCCTGCCTGAGCCTCGGTCGGGGGAATCGAAACCGCGATCCTACGACCACGAGTCCACTGCCCTAACCACTGGGCAATTGCGCCTCCATATATATATATGCGTGTGTGCGTGTGTGTGTGTATGTGTGTGTGTGTGTGCGTGTGTGTGTGCGCGTGTGTGTGCATATGCGTTTCATATTTTATTCTAGTAGGACTCTTGCATATATTTTGTGACCATTTCGGCGGGGGGTGGGTATCCTTCGTCAAAATATTATGCACTAACGCTTAGGAATTACCACCGCCTCCTCCTGAATGACACCATAGCAATGTTGCTGCATTGTTATAAATTGCTTTGAAGTAGCTTACAAAAGATGATAGTTGTACTAGCACAGTTGGGTAACATTATTATAACCAAATTAAAATTTATTCAATGATTCATTATTGTTTATTTTTTTCCGGTTTATTTGACTTAGCTGTGTTCTCACTCTCTGCTGAATTTTGTCTGCATTTTTCTTGTTGTGATGAGAGTTAAGGCGCCCCCTTGCGAGAAATAAACTGGACCGAGCGATTATTAGCAGTAGCGGTCGAAAGAGTTTGTGTGCTAGTTCGAGTTGCGTTCTCAATGAAGTCGAAGGGTTTCTGTTGGTTAGTTCGTCTGGAATATTAACTGTTGGTTCATGAAGAGATTGTTGGGTGGTTATGTTGTTATTACGGCTGCATCGTTATCTTGTTTACTGTTACAACACTGGTACAGTGTATCTAAGCCATCCATCACAATATCGTGGTGGTACCACAGCATTTGGAAACGGAGGATACAACATCTATCGACAAGGGTTTCGAAGCTCATGTAGGTTATTTAACAATGTGTTCGTGATACGTATTAAATGATGGAAGACCTATTGGCTTCCATAGTACAGTTGCAAAAGCAACAACAAGAACAGCAACAAGAGTTGCAGGAGCAAGTAGTAAAGCAACAACTGCAACAACAACACATATTGGTGCTATACGCTAAGAATTCCGAAAATGCGCTGAGTTCGTTTTCGCCAGACAACGTATTGAACTTCGTAACAATCCAGTTATAACCCAGATGAGGGTATAACTTTTGCAGCGCACTACACAAGCTACGAGGAGATTTTTAAGGTAGATTGCAAGACATGGTCATACGAAGAATACATATTGCTATTATAACGTCGATTATCTGCGTCTGAGCATGGATGATACTGTAATTTTATAAGGCCCAAAAAGTCTAGCAAAATTTGTTTTCAGGAAACAATCGAATTACTAACATGTTCGGTAATAAAACTTCTCTATTTAACACTTGAATGGAGTGTTGGAATTTAACTAAAAAAGAGGATGATTACGTATGCAGGAATAGTCAACAGAATGTGTGAGAGTTTTAAACTTAAAGAACTTACTTCTGAGATGTTTAACTGCCTCATTTTTGTACAAGGCCTTACGGTAAATGAAGATACAAAAAACATGGACAAGAATTCTTTCAAAACTTGAACAAACGAACCAAATTTTAATCTTGCAGACTGTTTCAGAAGAGCGTCAAAGGATTGTGTTCCTAAAACACGATGTAAGAAAAATTCAAGAAAAGATCCGCAAAAATACAGATATGTCGACAGAGAAAGTATGACTAAGGCAGATTCATAGGTCCTATTCCATGATACGTATGTGAAAGCCTACATTTCAGAAAAGATTGTCCTTTTAAAAATCAAAAATCTTATACTTGTCAAAAATTTGGCTGCAAGAGTGTACACTGCGGAACAAAATCACGAAGGACAAATATTAATAATTCTAAAGAGCTTTCAGCACATGGAAGACAATAGGGAAACCTATGTTAATGAAAACTGCGAAAACTAGACGGGGCATGACTGCTGACAAACTAAACTTTGTACACGAAATGTGGAATGATGTCACATTTCGGGGAAAAACTTATAAGGCAAAAGTTTTCGTTGTAAAGAACGCAACCAATCTCTTTGGTACCGACTGGAAAAGATATAAATTTTTCTTTTAAATAGGGAAGAAGAGGTGCTGGAAAAAATAAAATAAATTTCACTTCTTACGAAAATCTAAATCTCAAATGGGGATTTGTTGTGATAATAGTCACGACGCCTTTTCTGAGAAATAGACTCGGCCGAGCGATTATAAATAGAATCGATTGGCGTGAAGTGTGTGTCTTACTTAGTTCGTTTTGAGTTCACAGTGAAGTCCAAAGGTTTCGGTTGGTTAGTTCGTTAAGGAGTATTGATTGTTAGATTGTTTCGTTATTACAGCTGCATGGTTATCTTGTCTACTGTTACAACACCCGGTACAGTGTATCGAAACCATTAGTCACAATATCGTGACGATACCACGACATTTGGAGACGGACGATACCACGACATTTGGAGGTGGACGATACAACACTTCTATTAATACTTTTTCCCATCTGAATTTTTTTATTATTTCCTTTTCACTTTATCTTTGTGAAATTCTATATTATAAGCTTGTGTAGTGAATAAATGCTTTCGCATCTACTTTATTTTCTGTGATGACATAGTTACTTATTGTAAGTACATGTTCAACCAATGAAGTTGTGCTCTATTCGTGCTATCAGTGTAACCCTTTGAATCATGGAAATATATCTTTTATATTTTATATTTGTTATTTTTACATCATATTGCTTGTGTGGATTCACTACTGTGTTATGCGTGTCTATATACGGTGAAAGAGTCTCTTCCGTCCGATGTTTTTGTTGAATAATCTGTGATGTGTTTTTATGTGATAGGAGTTATATTCGTTTTATGAGTTTTAAACGAGTACGAGCATATATGCATTCAGTAACAAAAGGCATTTGGTTCCTTGCTCCCAGTAAAATACTCTCTAAGAGATGTTGTTAAGTCTCATACGCTGCGACATCGTCTGCATTTCTGAATTTACACATAGACTGCACAACACTGCATTAAAAACATTTCATGCATCTAAGTGGCACACTGAAAATTATAAACACTCTTTCGCAGATTAAATCCTCAAAAACTTTCCGGATATTTATAATCCATATGACTGCTACTAAGACTATCTCTGGTATTATAGGCAATATTTGTCCCGGAAAAAAAAAGCAGCCGATTAGAGATGTTTCTGCATTTGTTCCATTCACACCTCTCGTATATATGTTTATATAATTGGATGAGATTATCGCCTGAAAACTGCTCCGTTACACAAGATTTCACCCGCAGTGATGTCAACAGTCCCCACGGTTTACAAGCAAAGCCAACTCTTATTACATTTAAAAATTGTCGGCTGCAATGTTATTATCTCCAGAGACTTAGCATTTATAATTTGTTTTATGGTTGATTTTACATCTGTTAAGACTGCAATGGAAGCAAGAGAATTTGGTGCTCGACAGAATAATTCATTGTTCGTTTGCTCATCAACTTGTTTGAAACAACATTGTAATGTTCCTTTCATCCTAACCTTTCAAATCATGCTTTGGCAGTAAATAAATTTCTCCCAGATAAAAGCATATTATCACCTTCGCATTTCATTTCATATATATATATATATATA
>NC_068986.1:113481258-113505978 GCF_001194135.2 Octopus bimaculoides
AAACAACCTTGCCAATATATATAAATATATATATATATATATATATATATAACTAATGAAAATATGACAACAAAAGAATGAATGAGACCTCGATATTATGTAAAATAGAGGAATTTATCTATAAATATAATATGTGACAATTAGTTGGTTGTCATAATAATAAAACTCAGTTTCGGATGCCGGGGCTGAAGTCTGCTCCGGCATCTCATCAGTTATTCAGACAAACAAAAACGTTCTCTTTTTCTTTATCTTAATAACTGATGAGATGCCGGAGCAGACTTCAGTCCCAGCATCCGAAGCTCTGAGATTTATTATGACAACCACATAACTGTCACGTATAATAGATATATATATATATACATATACAGAGAGTGGGAGAGAAAAATGAAGAACGAAAGGAAAGAAGGAAGGAAAGAAGGAAGGAAAGGTGGACTGCGTTTGTCTTGATATGAGTTTAAAGCAATCAGTCCTATACCTGCCCTCTTCAAAAGCTTAAATCACCATTTGGGGCCTTTTATATATATACAGGTGCGTGAGTGCGTGCGTGTGTGTGTGTGTGTGTCTGTGTGCGTGTGTGGTAGTGAGTGCGTGGCATTTTTTAATCATTTCTATAGATGAATCATATATTTAAATAAACATTTACCTGGAGAAACTAATCAGAATGACAATAGTTACTAATGAATGAATCAGTATAATGAATAGAGTGAAATCCGATACTGAGCAACATGTTTCGTCGATAGAAAAACAAAAATTCCAGAGACGTAGGCCCACTTGGACGGAGTTTCGTCCTCTAACCCTGTAACCTGCATTGAAACATCGGAAGCAGCTCCACTGATCGATGCTTCACATATACATTTCAGGACAAATACCCATGTAATAAGCCTATTAACTCTATACATGCATTAAGTATAACATATAGATACCTATATGTGTATATGCATGTATATTCTATGTTTATGTGTGTGAGTATGTGTGTACGTGAACGTATGTGTGTGTATACATCTATTCAAGCAGATGCACACAAAGTAATACACACACAAACATACACATGCGTATACAAGTATTTTGCGTTGTGCAGCGACGTATGAGAATATTTATATAAATATCAATATCGGAGACGACTCACGCAAAACCTCTCTCTCACTCTTTTTTGCTCTGCTTCTCTCTTTCTATCTCTGTCTCTCTATCTCTCTGTCTCTCTCTATCTCTCTCTCTCTCTCCCTCTCTCTATTTATATTTCCACCTATCTCATATATATATAGAGAGAGAGAGAGAAAGAAAGTGAGAGAGAGGGAGGAGAGAGAGGAGAAAGATTGATATATATATATATATATATATATATAAGTATATATGTACAGGAGTGTATACTTCTACACACAGTAACACACAAATGCACACGTACACACACGCGCATACACGCACATACATACATATATATCATATATATACACCACCCCCCCACACACATATATATATATATATATATAACACATGTATATATACACACGTACTTATATCTCTATATACACGCATATGTACCGAGAGTTTAAAAAGAAGGTAGATATATTTAACCATTTATCACAATGCATTAATCAGAAACCAACTATAAAACAGCTCAACTTAATGATCGCAGATGTAATACAATCTACAACAATTTGACTCTATTTAAAACCACAAAATATACGTATATTTATTAAACAAGCAAACGATGGCATCTGTGTATAATTATCTTTAAATGCCGTATCACCAAACGTGTGCACACGCACATGCAACCACCCGCGTAACCACACACTTTAACCTACACACACGTACACATACGCACTCATACACACTTAAACGCATATCTTGTTGAGAGTCATGCAAATGTCAGCAGCGGTGCACTGCTTGCGGGGGCCTTTTAAAATTGTTTAAACACGATCCGTAACGTTTTCGGTTGTTTTGAAGATACTGAAGCAACACTTATATTCTCTCACTTTCTCTTCGCCTTCCTTCCCCCCCCCTCCACGCCTCTCTTTGGTTCTAGCTCTTTCCGTCTAACTTTACTTTACTTTGTGAGCGCGCGCGCGTGAGTGTGTTTATATGAATATACATAGAGGTAGAGAGAGAGTGACATAGATTAGATACGATATACGCAAATGTATGCATATATATATGTGTGTATGTTTGTCTGTCTGCATACACATATACATACATATGTATATGCATACATACACACATACACACATTTATAAATACATCCATTCGTTATGCTACCAGCTCCAATTATTGAACTGCGTTCATGCTGGAGCATCACATTTTACCAACACTCCAACAAACGTTTGCAAATACAAACATACATGGAGTGACGTCTGACAACCCATGTATTTTTATATATATTGTGTGTGTGTGTGTGTGGCTTTGTGTATATGAGTATGTTTAAGTTTAATGTCTATGTTTCTGCCATGTTATTTGTTTTTGTTGCAATCCAACACCGGGTTAGGCATTACATACGATATATTACAGGCTCTATTGCCAGCCATACAATTCTTGTCGTCCTCATTAAATCGTCCACCATATTGTTTACGTACGTTATTCTTGTTGTCCTCCTTGTTTTGCTTCTGTTTAATTATTTGTTTTATTATTATATAGAAGTGAACTTACATATATCTTCTGTCTCGTTTTCACTAAAATCGTCGAGTTGCATGTACATGTTGCTGTTATATCTTCTTCTTTGCCATTGTCAGACAATGTTTTATTGGCGAACATTCTTTATCTTTTTCTTTTTCATTCCCTTACTCTTGTTATTCTAATCTTAATTTTATTTTTTCCTGTTCTTTCCTCGTTTTGCTATCATTATCAATAATGTTATCTTTATCATGTTCTCAACAGTTTCATTCGTGTCTCTCTTGCATTACCAGGTGCACTTCAGTGTTCTTCCCAGCTTTGCAGCATTGCTGTCTGGTGATGTTGTTTCATCTGTTTGTGATTTGATGTGGCTTTCGGTACGCTTGTCACTGCCGTTCTTTTCGTCTTGCATCTGGTCTTCTGAGTGAGAGACTGCGTAGCGCGTGCATTAGCAGTTGTTTCATGTTGTCGAGATTTATTCCGCTTTCATACGTTCTGCTTACGTTATAATTTTTTTGTTTTTTTCTTTTGGGTTGTGATTTTGTAGAGAATGCATATATGAAGTGTGGTTGCTTTCTGTTGGGTGCTTCGGAGGAGTTTGTGTTGCTAGCTGTTGTATGAAATGTGAGTTGTTAGTCGATGAAAATCTCTTCTAAGCCTGTGTGTCTGTTATTTCATTTGCTTGTGATCATGTCGACTATATACTCCATAAGTTCTATTCAATTGCCTTTTGTTGAATATGGATTATACCTGTATCTGGTCTATGTGTACCTTTGTTTGGCTTTATATGATTTGAATGATTTTGGTCAGATCTGTCGGTTCCAGACATAGTTTATTGATTCAATAAGTTGTATAGTTTTATCATTCAAATCCGTAATACTATTAATCTTTTCAATTTCAAATAGTTTCTACACTTTGTCCCCTTTCCGTGGTTTTAGGGAAAATGGATTCAGACAGATACCAGAGTCAAGCGATAGCTTTCCATTCTCTGTTAATTATATATGTATGAAAAGTTTGCCTCAGACATTTATTTTAGCTTCACATGATGACGCTTTGACATAAATAACGTCTCTTATCGTTGGATAGACTCGCGCTTGATAACGACTAGGGAACCAGGACTGGTGTAGTCGATTGATTTCATTCTCACAACTTTCCATCTTTTCCACTTTTGTATGTTTCTTATATTACACTTGCCGCATTTTAATTGCTAGGTACAGAGATCGACTTTCTTCGATTGCCTTTTTGAGGGAACAAATGAAGCTACCTTCATTTGTAGAACCGTACTTTTTTTCTTTGTACTTGGCTGCGTGTTGGCTAATGTTTCTATGTGTCAACTTATTCAGGGTCTTGTAAATGTAGTACGCCTATGCAGAAGATTGATAGTAATATATCAACATTAGACAGGAGTGGGTATTTTGCGGTATTTCTTTCGTCTCCACGGAATGTTGATGCCTCCAGTGCCTCTACAACTACTGCGATGACAATTACCCACTTCAATGCCCACATTCGTTTAGCAGCTTGTACTTTCAATGTATTCTAGCTCTTCGTCACCAGCTCGTGCATCCCCAAGTATAGCAATGTCCACAATCTTGGCTTCCTTCTTCCTTTTATTCACTACTGCAATGTCCTGTTTCCGAGATGCAATCAATGAGTCACACATTTATTATCCTCGGTGACACCTTCTGGCTTATATTCCTATCTTTTCTGTTTTCTTTCAAGACCGTACTTCTCACACAAGCTCCAGTGAACAAGCTTAGCGACGTTATCATGCTCCCTTTTACATTCCTTTTGGGCCGGTTTACTACACACACACACACACACACACACACACACATACACACACACACACATTATGTGGGAGTTTTTCGTTTTTGCTGCCACACATCCTACAAAGGGGCAACTCACTGTTCTTATATATTTGGAACTTACTCTTAGAGCTTGCTCGAGTGCTCTGCATATCAATGCCTCACTAAATCCTTTCTGGTCACTTTTCCTTAGCCATTTCCAGATTTTCGTCTAGTCTTTCCCTTCTATTTTCCTGAGGTATTACCGATGAATCGTTTTCATTTTTCAGTTGTTTAACCTTCGTTCTTCAGCTTGTTTCTGAAATGTTTTGGGGCTGCGCTACATTTTCATTGGGTATGGAGATGCTTTTTCTAACTGTGAAACAAGGGCTCAATCTGCTGTTTGACGTACCATTCCAAACTCTTTTCTCATTGACAAGTCAGATCTTCTCTCTCCCTTGTGTCCCTTGTGGACATAAAGTCTATCGATATCGCTTTTAGTGTGTAGTTCAATGTCATCACTTTCCTGGTTCTTCAATCATTTTCCTTGAGTTCTTTCTTTGTCCACCTAACAACAAATGTACTGTATCTCATTAAGGAGACAGCCTATGCATTCGTTTCCCTCATCTTGTTCTTCCCATTCAATCTACTCTCCATAATGAATTTGGCTCTTCTGACATATTCTCTCATAAAGGTTTCCTTCATCTCACTCTCCTTGATTTTGTCGCACTCCAAAATATCCAGTTACTTAAACCATCGATCTCAACATCGTTCAACAACGCTACTTGAACATTTTTTATGATAATCATACCACACTTGTTAATCCCAAATATCTGCACTGTTGAAAGTTCACGTTCAATCTTATCGTAAATCTTTGAGTCGTCCTCATGTAACAGGTGTTCAGTTTGTCATTCTATAAAATCTTTTCTAATGCATCATTATAGAACATCTAACGAGGCAGCATTTCTTATTTCTGGCATAATTACCATTGTATGAAAGCCTGAACTCTGTAATGTCTGTAGAGGCAGTCTTTCTTGGCTAAAACTGGGCAGAGACAATGCATATAATACTTTCTTCTTTCTTTCTCGCTCGCTCTTTCATCATAAATTTTAAATTGCATCATCCGTGCGGCTTCATTCCATTCATCTGCTTGTTCCTGCTGCGTAGGTGTTGTGTTGATTTTCTGCCAAATTATAACTCATTCAGTCGCAACTTTGAATCCTACCTGTTTCAACTAGTATTTGCATTGTCTTTGTTTAGTTGCACCTTGCTTAATATATTTTGTCTATTTTCACTTTTCATCTATCTTCCAAGTGGGAAATTTCATTTGCTACTACTTTACCAAGGATTCTGTAATATTTTGATCTCATCTTTAGGCTATTAACAATCTCACTCGTCTGTGACTTCAGACGTTGCTGTTATATTCGTTAATATTTTTGATGTAACAAACTGGTTTTGCTATTTTCTTCGTATCATCTTGTATTCGATATTCAGTATCCTAAAATGTAAAAATTATAATTCTTTTCTGATTCCGTAAGGTACCCAATTACCTAAAACCTAGGTGAATATAACATTTCTACGTCACATTTTCTTTCGTATATCATAAATACAGTTATAATATTTCTTCTTTTTCTGCCTGTCGACCCACTTAGTACGCAGCTAAGAAAAGTATGGCTACAGTGTACTTACAAAGTAATTTTATAACATTCTGCAAACACTGCATGGGAGAAATTATTTATTTTTAAGTAAATGCACTGAGAGGTCGCAAACGATCGAGTATACATACAATCAAACATATGGAAAAGAAGCGAGGGACCAAGTTGGAAGATTGTCATTTTTATTGAAAATTCATCAGCAACAAGCTGTCATTCTTCAAATCTTTCCATTGTTACTGCATTTGCAGCTACTGAGATTTTTTTTTTTTTTTTTTAAATTGGTAGATACAAATTTGCCAAAATTTCACGGGAATATGGTGTAGTGGTTAAGAGCGCAGGCTACTAATCCCAAGATTCTGAGTCCGATTCCAGGCAGTGACCTGAATAATAATAATAATAATAATAATAATAATAATAATAATAATAATGCTAATAATAACATGGAAAAATACCTTAGGAATTAGAACCCAGGTTCTCTTTTTACTTCTTTCTTTCTCTCTCTCTCTCTCTTTCTCTCTTTCTATTTATCAATCTATCTATCTATTTAACTATCTATCTATCTATCTATCTATCTATCTATCTATCTATCTATCTATCTATCTATTGAGAGTTACTATATCTTATATTAGCCCTTATATGTTGGCTTCGGCACGTTTCTAGCTTTTTTTGTTCTTTGTTTTTTTTTTTTTGTTCTAAGTTATTTAATTTACTCACTTTCAAGCTTACTACGTATAATATTGGAGCTGTAAATTAATACAGGATTGGTTAGTGTATTTTCATGTATAATTTTATTTCTTCCATTGAATTCAGATAATAACATTTCCATCTATCTGCTTCATTTCTGAGTATTTTTATGTTTGCGAGTCGTCGTGGCAAACAAAAAATATTGTTGTTATGGTTGTTTTTGTTGTAGTTTTTGTTGTTGTTGTTGTTGCCAATAGTAGTAGTTGTAGTAGTAGTAGTAGTAGTAGTAGTAGTAGTAGTAGTAGTAGTAGTAGTTTTACATGTGAATGTTCAAGTGAGGGAAAGAATATGTCAGAGTTTGGAAGAGAAAAAAAAATTGTAACCTGATTTCTTTAGGAAGAAAATCAAAATCTCTCCTTTACTCACAAAATGCTACAGAATATCCAGACCTCCGTTACATAATGTAACTTTGAGAAAATTGTCTCAAAATTGGTTCCTAACTGCATAGATCTCTGCAATGTTGTAATTAGCACAATATGATGCTCGCCACGTTGACGGTAGCAGCAGACCTAACAACATTTACAAAGCTATTTCCATTTATTCGTAAATAAATATGTCTATTTAAAAAAAAAAAAACTGACTGAGTGAAATATACACAGACAACATGTAGTTAAGTAACGGAAACAATATACACAGTGATGATGGAAACATTAATTCAAAAGAGAGACGAAACAGTAGACAGAGAATGAACAGCCTCAAACACATCGTTAAACAACAGTTCATCTATTGAAGATCGTCTGAAGCGTTCAGGTAAAGGAAAAGGAAAAAATGTTTGGATGAAATTTGGGAAGGAGTATTTTGTCGTTTTTAGGGAGGAGAGGGTGATATTTCAAAGAAATGATGAGATGAAATGCGACAGAAATCCATTTCAAAGCAGCAAATGTCTTCCATATATTCTCTACTGAACATTGGGAATGGTCCCCGAATAAGGACATGGAAAAATCGCGAAAGTAAAGAAATCGAGTTGCTGCGTGGCTGCCGTGGGCCTGCTGCAACCTTTCCAGTCAAAAGAGAAGACTCAGACAGAAAATGGAATTATTCATATCCATAATTGTCTTCTCATCAGTTTTAAGTTATGGTACGAGCAATTAGCATGTGCTCAGACAGTGTCTGCATAGACATCCCCATCATGTGGGACATGTAAGATTCTGAGGTTATGTCGTAGCTAGAACCGTTATGTTAGCTGAAGGGTCATAGAGAAAGTTTGGGATGGAAGAAGGTTTCAATTGCTTACAGTATGAAGTGGGTCATTTGAATATAACCAACCTCGAATCAGAGGAAAACCAAAAGAGAAATGAGTTCAAGTTCCATTCGAGAGAGATATTGACAGCAACAATAGGGTCTTGATTTGTAAGTAAACATTAATTGTCGCTGTTCTACTGTTTATTTCAGAGATCCTGGGTTTGACGCTTTCATGTTATAAAGGGTCGAAGCAGTGGCAAATGAAGTCATCCTTCAACTGAACCAAGATCCGTCCAGTAGAGCTCCGAGAAGTCAAGGGGGTTTCATATGTATTGCAGGACCAGAGAGGCGTTCTGCTCATCATTACATCATTATATGTGCATTGCAATTAAGTGAAGAGGAAACCTGAGTTAGAGTGTTGGAAAGAATGGCAAAGTACTACAAAACACGAAGAGCAATTCAACTTGACATGGGTTGAAGACAAATGGTTTAATGGAAGTGTTCCGTAGACTCGGAATTGCTTGTATGACTGAGCCAACGGTCAAAGAAAATTTGATAATGCTGACATAAAATAGAAAAAAAGATCGGTAGAATATACCAACGTCGGGTAGGTCGGAATAATCACATGCAAGAATACGATGAACAAAATTTGCAGCATAGTAATAAAGGGGAAAACGGTCGAGCATGAGAGACAGCCTTAGTTGAACTTTCATGTCTGGGAAGAGTCATTCTCTTTCAGTGCCTTGTTATGTAACACACGCACGGGTTCGATTTCCACTCATTTTCTGTATTTTTCTAAAATTTTCGTTGTCTTGCAACCTTTTCCATAGTCGTTGACTCTCACCGCCATAGGAGCTGCGGTCTGTTTTTTTTTTTATTTGGTTGTTTGTTTGAACACATGTGCGTGCGTCTGTGTGCATGTGTATATACATATGTATGTATATATATATATATGAGTGAACTGTACGTATGTGTGTGTAAAACACTAAAAGAGGATGAGTCTCCCCAGACAATAAAGTATGCTTCCACACAGGAATTCATGTAAAGAATCTAGCAAATATAAGAAAAAACAAAATATATGTGTATGTATGTATGTACGTGTGTATGTACGTATGTATGTATGTATGTACGTATGTACGTATGTATGTACGTACGTACGTATGTATGTATGTATGTATGTATGTGCAAGTATACATGGACACATGTATTATAATCTTTTTGTTGTATTTATGACTTCTCTGCCTGATAAACAGTACAGTATTACTATGCAAAATTATTTCCATGCTCCTATAATTATCAGAGACGGATCAACATCTGATCAAATCTCGTATGTTGTTCTTAGGCATCTTGTACAACATACGATGACGCCTCAATTCCATTATACGTTTGTCTATAGCTATGAGTTTGCGTATTGTGTCGATTTCCCCAATTACTGCAGAAACAACTTTCACTTACGTTTTCCAAAATCTCTCTGGCTCTCAGGCTACATCCTGTTATTTCTCGACTTCCGCAGTTGTCTATATATACTCACTAATATAGTATGAGATTGCAAAATCAATATCTCAGACAAAGTCTATTTACTTCCTTCATAACTAAGATTAGTACCAAACAAGAAATCTCATAAAATCTTGTAATTATCAGTAACTGTGACAGCATCGGATTGGTGTTCATCCCAATTTCCTATCAATGTTAATTTACGGATGTTACTAACGTCTCAACATACAAATTTACCACCATAATCATGCTTGCGTTTATACTCTTTTCGTTCCAGCTTACAGCGCTCGCGTATTTTATGTATTTTATGTCTGTTTGCATTTTACCTGTCTTTGTTTCTATCAACGTTATTCTAATGCTTAGTCCTTGAACAGTTATAATTAGTGATATAGTTTCGGTTTGCAGGTCTCCCACCGTCTGCCACAACCAACGCATTGCTTTTCCAACATGCTCGGTTGTTGCACGGAGTATATAAATATACATACATATATACATATATACATATGTGTTAATGCATACGTACACACAAATGTGTGTGTGTATGTGTGTGTGTGTGTGTGTGTGTGTGTGTGTGTGTGTGTTTGTGTGTGTGTGTGTGATGGACTCTCCTGTCGAAGGCGATGGGCGTATGAGTGTTCAGCTGTTTGCAACGTATGGAGTTTGAAGTCGAACGCAGCACGACATGTGATCAAGAACTCGAACACCATGTACGATAAGAAGCTCTAACACACTTCTGAATTTTAGATACGAAATGTTCAGGGCTTATAAGCATATGGCTAAGTTCTTGTTGACGAATTGGATAGTACCACCCTCTCTGAGTCAAGCGGCTTTACCGCAGACTCTTGGTCACTATCTTTTCAGCCTTATATTTTACAGTCAAAGGAGAAATAACTCTAAATCTCCACTGCTGCCTCTTTCTGCTTTGTTTTCTCTTTTTTTCGGTTTTTCAACATTTCACTTTTTGTATCGACTTTTCTCTCGGCTTTTCTCGCATTTTCTCTCATACTATCGACCCATTTTTAAGTTTTCTTGCCATATGTACCACGGATGAAGATTGTGGAGATGCCACACTTGGTAGAAAATAATGCCTGACGTGCTTTCATTTTATGTGACTAATAGCAGCACATAGAAAACTATTTTTTTTTATTAAATAATACTTGTCTCTCACCAAATGGAGCACTTTTTTGTTGTTCTGACCATCACGGAACAGTAAATTACATATGTGGTGTGTGTGTGTGTGTGTGTGTGTGTCTTTGCGAGGTGTGCGTCCAAATATTTTTCCCATTCTTAAAATCGTTCATGTACAAGATTTACATTGCATGCATTGTATTTTATATTTGATCCTTTTAAGCAATTATCATTGAACTAGTGCATTATTATTATTATTATTATTATTATTATTATTATTATTATTATTATTATTATTATTGCTTTTCATCCGTTCGGGGTTGATTAAATAAGTACCAGTTTCGTACTGGAGTAGATGTAATCGACTTAATCCCTTTGTCTGTCCTCGTTTGTGTGCCATATATTTATCCCCCTGTGGACAGTAAAGAAATAAATTATTATAATTATTATTATTATATTATTATGAAACGTTTTCCCTTATATCTTTTGTATTAACATACTATCCATCGGGTGCCACCCAGATACCTGAGGCAGGTAACGGATATGAGGTTTTTAATGCATTATGTGAAAATATGATGTCGGGAATTGCAACGGCTAAATAAATTAAAAATAAGACTTTTATACATATTATTGTGTATATAAATAGACGATCCATAGACTTTTATTTTATTAATATATGTAACTGAAGATGAAAACACTTATGTTTCATAGAACTTTTAGAGCACTCTTTTGGAATGTTTCTGTATATGTTTTTCATACTAGGAGAGATAAGAAAATGTTTAGTTATTTTCAAATATTTTAAACATTAATTTCGAATGTTTATATTGAAATTAATATGGCGACTAACAAGTAAGGAGACAACGCTTCATGAAACATTCAATTGAATGCAACAACACACAAATCAAGCAAATTGAGAAAGACAGCAAATTGAATAATACAGCCAAACGTAAACACTTCATAAGAAGAGAATAATGATTTTTCATTTTTTTTTTCTCCGCAAAACATTAATATCGAAGTACACCTTCAAACGAATTGGCAAAACAGTACATTCACAACTTTCATACATATTTTCACAAAGGGAAATATTGTAAACGCTATTAACGATAACAGTAGTAGTTGTTCTAACATTATTAGCGAGAAGCCGTTTTCGAATACGAAGCAAATCTAGCCAAAGTAGGGTCCATAACAATAAACTGTCAGAGAGAATTTTTTGTTTCTCATTTTGTTTCTTTTTTTATTTTTACATGAATGAATAAAGAGACAAATGGTATAATTTTGATTTGCAAAGAGTGAGTAACATATCTTAGGACCATAGAAATGAAACCGGGCACCATGTGGGCCGATATGTGTATAAAGGGAACTGAACTGAGTTGATTTTAGCCCATAAGCAAATAAGCGTACAGTACAAATTACACTATTAATGAAGCCAATACACAATAGTAATATTCTATTGGCAGATAGCATTTTAGCTACGCCTACACCAACATGAGGGTCTTTTCCTGCACTCTTTCAGGCCCATTCGAAACTGAAGATTATGGCTAAAATTCGGTCAGATGTTTGGAGTACTCAGCCATGATTTTGGTTGCAGAATCCGATCAGACTGTTGCGGAGACAACTTAAATGCTTATTTTTATAAAATTATTTTGAGTGTATTTAATTATGCCTTTCAGGCAATCACGTGTTTATATAATCAGTTTACGAGATATCAATTTTTGTGTATTTTAAAAGAATCCTATAGTTGTCTTCTCATATATAGACATATATACATGCATACATGCATATATTTATATATATATATATATATATATATATATACAACGATGTTGATAGTATGTATGGTAGAGCATTTGTACATTTAATAAAACATTGGTTCCACTTTTTCGTTGATATTGTGGCCATAAAGTTAATGTATTTTGGTTTTCATTCTTGCATAAAATTGTCAAACATTAACAAACTTTAGTCATATCAGTTATCAACGGATCATTTGGTTCGATTAAGTATAAAACCCCGGACCACTAGAAGCCGTTCGTCATACGTTTGTTCCAAAAATTTCTCTTTATTGAAACAGCACATATTCCAGAAAATTATGAGAATCGCCATAACGGGATCGATAAGGTAAACTACCAGTCAAATACAAAGGTCGATGACATCGATTGATGCGCACTTCAGCTCGAAATTACTTGACTTCTACACGTGTACTGAACATTTTCACTGCATATTGAGGTTTGTGTTTTAAGGTTAAACACCAACCTGTATTTTCATCGAAACACATCGTTTAGTCAACCAAGATTGAAGAATTTTACTATACATAATATAAGTGATATTTGATAAAATATATCAAATGTATCGCAGAGTCTGCATTTAGGGTCAGAACAATTTGGTAGAATGTTAGCCTGGTAGCTGCTTGTGAGCAGGCTTTGGTCATGTGCTGCCAATATGAAACATTATCATTATTATTATTATTATTATTATTATTATTATTATTATTATTATTATTATCATTATTATTATTATCGTCGTCATCGTCGTCATCCCCATCATCATCATAAAATCGTCAGTGCGTCGGATCAAATGCTTAACTGGAGTTTTGGAATTCAGCTTTCGATTTTCACCGATCCTAGCTTTGCTTGTAACCTCTCGGTGGTCGACAAAATAAATTTTCAGACAAGTACTTGGGTCACTAGTATTTACTAACGCCGCCTCTCAGAACTGTTTACCTTGTACCAAACTTTGACAATATTATGATTGTTGTTGCTGTTGTTGTTTTTGTTGCCAACATTTCAAAGCATTTCATGTGATTGCATAATCTTCACATTTACTTTTGTACAGTTTTGAACGTTATCTATTTCAAAGATTCAACAAGAAATACCGCCTCCACGAAGTAGTTTTTACACATCTTTGAATAGCATCCATAATTTCCCTTGGTTTTAAACGCAGCGGCATATACTGCGTTGTAATGTATTCAAGAAAACTTTATTTCCCTTCCGCTGAAATAAAAAAAAAAGAGCTACGAATTCTTCATAAAATGTGTTTCCATCCATCTTGAAAAATGGCGCAAAAAAACTACTTTGAAACTTAAAAATACAAACAATTCACCAGTTAAATGACACAATTTACTGTGTTAAACGTATCTCTAATGTATTTATAATCGACATATCAACATTACAGTTATTCTTATATCGTGTAAAAGCTTACTGGAAAGTATGGAAAGTAAGAAATTACAGTAATGAAGCTTTTGAATTAAAAATTATCATGGCGTTTAATAATTGTGTGTCACACCATATCTTTTATCTTTTACATTTATCTTGTTTCAGTCATTGCACTAAGACCATGCTGGCGCACTGCGTTGAAGAATTTAGTCAAACAAAGTGATGGAAGTACATATTTGTAAGTATGGTATTTATATTATCGTCATTTTATCTGAACCATTAGGTCAAGGAGACACAAACAAAATGATTTTGTCTAGATGTTCTGTTGTGGATTAATGTTGTACTTAAGTTTGGTTTTGAGAAATGGGGAAGTTGTCGAAGGTATCGATGATGACGTTTTAGTTGTTTGGCTAACGGAATTATTATTCAAGCTATTCATTGTGAATGATATGTGCACACAGATGTCAATTTCTAGGCGCAAAATGCTCAACACAGTGTGGAAATGATAGCCGTGTTTCACTCTATAAAGAGAGACAGAAGTACAAACAGATAGACAAAGGCAGAGAGAGAGAGAGGAGGCAAACATGTGAAGAAAGAAAAAAAGAGACAAACAACAAGCAAATAGAAAGAAAGAAAGACTGAAAGAAAGAAAGAAAGAAAGAGAGCGAGAGAAAGAAAGAAAGAAAGAAAGAAAGAAAGAAAGAAAGAATTCTTGGGTACCCAGATTTTTTAACAAACCGGAAGTGATGAAACGTATTGTGCATCGCCGCGGTTTTTCAATTCAAATTATAGGAACAAAGTTATTCTGTCCGGGTTGTAAAGATGCAGCAAATTCGTCACATTCTTATGACAATCTATTGTTATTTGGAAGAGACAATTTCTTTTCTACGGTTTAAGTTGTTTATAGAGCAACTGCACATGTGTGTATCAGCAGATCTCGTTGTCGGTCACCAGTAATACAATCTCGGCACAAACATATTTAAACAGTGGGTAAAATGTCAAGTGCTAAATATTTGTCTTTGTTACTCTTAAGGAATTTCTTGTGGTAGGTAAATTTGCTATTTAACTGTGTGTCATTCTCGTAGGCAGCCTTTCGTTCGTTTTCCGTGAGCATACGATCTCTTACAAAGCATTTATAAATCTTGAATAGACACAGGTGTTCGGTTTTATAAGATGGTAACTCTCGCCTGTAAAACTTTGATATTGGGCCAAAAATCTGATGACAAAATTATTTGTTCGTAACCCAATTATCCTGACTAAAATGGGCAAATGGAAGATAGAATCTTTCCGCATTGTGTTCCTCATGCAACAAACTCCTCTATTGGGATCCTATTTTATGAAAATGAGCGAAATCCCTCTGGTGAACATAGCACCTATATCTCTATCACATTCCACTTTATCGACTTCAAAACATTATTCCTTGCATCACGTAGTTTTACATAACTTGTCTAAATGGAAACGGCACTCCGATTGTTGTTATAACCAGGAGCGCAGGTCTCCTCGATTCAAGACTGAAAAGGTGTCTAAACAATATCCATTACTCTAAGGAATGTTTCATCACATATAAATAAATAAAAAATAAGATAGACTGTTACGTAACCAGTCGAAAAATCAAGTGTAAAAAATAGACGCATGTGCATATTCTAAAATGAAGAGGCCAGTGCAAGCGTACCTAATATAGAAATCCAATAAATTTTAATTAATAAATATCCACCTACGGTCATGTGAAAGGCACACTAGTTTAATGATAAATCCTGGTCAATAATGGAGACAACAGAAAACTTAATAATTTAAAATTCAATAGAAATGGAATCGTTAGGAAATTGGAACAACCTAGAGTATCGTAGCTGTTTCTATTTATCCTTTAGTTGAGGAAAGAAGTCAATGCACATGAGATATCCTTTACAGAGCCTCTGAGACCGGTGAGATGTTGCAATATGCCCGCACACAGGAGATCTGGCCTGAATGCTTGCTTGGAAGTGAGTTCCACTACAGACTGCCCCGGTGCTAGGAGGTCACACTTTTGCAGGGCACAGTGTGCGTTGAGCTCGACACACAATGATCCTGATATCATACAGCAATTGAATTTCGTCCGATTTTCATTCATTTCTACCAACCAACATTCACGATTAGTCCACTTACCTTATCTCTCAGAAATAATTAATAAAACCTGATGACAACCATGGCGGTATTTGGAATCAGAACACTGAGAGTTAGAACAAGTATTCCAATTCTTTCATTTCAAGGCTGTAACATGATTGCCAACTTGATGCCATTTGATTGCATTTTCAGAATAATGGTTTCAAATTTTGGTAGAAGGCCAGGAACTTCGGGGGAGAGGTAAGTCGATTACATTGACCCCCACCCCAGTACTCAAATGGTACTAATTATTTCGCCCCCAAAGTGATGAAAGGTAGAGTCAACCTCGGTATAATTTGAACTCAGAACGCCAAGCATTGTACCCGGTGTGCCAAGGATTCTGCCAGCTCGCTGCCTTCGGGCGTAATGATCGTAATATAATGTTATTGCATATCATATAGAACCGGAGATGACGATAAAAATAGCCTTTCCGAGGACATGATTTAAGCATTATAATGGGGACTAGTGAGAGAAATATATATTCTGGTATTCTATGATTATATGTCTCAATCAATACAGTTCTGGTTTTTGCTTGTTAGAACCAGAAATCGTTTTAATTCGAGTGGAAAAGAAAACAAACCATCCATTTTGGTGTCCAGCACGTTCGTACCACAACAATGAATCCCTTCATACACCTGAAATAATTCACTAGCATATCTTGCTCAAATTTCTGCCTTGAGCTCACTCCATCTTTATTTTCTCTGAAAGGAAATAAGGTGGTCATGGATGGAACGCTTTTTATCATTGATCTCCTCGATCAGTAACTAAACAATAACAATAATGATTCTGGTGTTTCTGTAATAAAGAAAGTAATAAACCGTGAAATAAAGTGATGTAAAGAAATATTTTGGAGCTGAGTGTAGCTTCTGGCACTATAGCAGCAGTAATATGGAAAAAGATTACTTACGCCAAAACAATCTCATCTTAATTTTCTTTATTTTTTGCATAATGACAATAAATGATATTAGCTATTACAAATATTTGAAACGAAAATAGATAAATCGATAGATAAATACACAAATACTGTGAAATTAGAAGAAAAATCAGGAAAAAGTATTAAGTTTCTGTAATTCTAAACAGTATCAAGTAATACAAAATATTGGGCGAATGAATTGATTTGAATATTAACTTGATGAGCTGTAAACTACAATATTTCCCCGAGGGATTTTATTGGAGAATATTACAGAATATATATAGAAATTCGGTCTTATCGATGCAATATTGGTAGGGTTTGGTTTAAGATTAAAATTAGCATTTTGCAATTTAGGAATATTGATTAAATGATGAGCAGAAAACAAATTGGATGGTTCACCTCCCGGCTGTTAAGATGACGATATAGTGTTGTTTTCGGTGGGAAATTCCGTGTCCAATTTTGCGTGACCAAAATCTCACTGAATTAGAGATTCGGCGAAATTTTAATTCATTCAAGCATAAAGTGTATGTTAATGATGTGAAACGGAAAATATGCAAATGGTTGAATTAATGAATTTCTGCTTAAATCTGCAGTGCATTAGATTGCTGTCCAGTTAATATCATTTGAATTTCTAACAAGAACATCTATTGCTAATGTATTCGTAAAGCGGAAATAAAAGTAACGATTCTCCATCTTCTGATCAGTAATAATTCAGTGATTTGCGTGACGTGGAACGCATAACAATGGATGGAATATTTTGTTACAGGTTACTCGTTTATTCCTGTGCTTTTGTTTCTGATTTAAGGTTTTGAATTTTCTTAGTGAAAGCGCGTTGGCGTTATTGTTAGGGTGTTACATGATCGTGGTTTCGATTCCCGCACCGAGAAGTGTGTTCTTGAGCAAAGCACTTCATTTCACTTTCTTTTGGTTTCCTCGGCCGTAAATAACTAACTCTGAGACAGACTGGCATCCCACTGAGCGGGGACTCTTGTTATTCCTGTAACTTTTACAATGTGGAAACCGAGTAAGCGACCCTATTACTTTCAAAGCTTGAGATAGGACTCCTTTTCTGAATTTTCTAAATTCTGCAAGATAATGGTAATTGCAAAGCTGTCTGCATTGATGAGAATGGAGTTAAGGAATCAGTGTAAGGATACTGAGCAAAACAGCCATTAGACGTTTACTAATTTCACAATCCCATTTATTCTCTTCTCCTAGACATCTTCCATTTCTAAATGTTTGTATGGCGATTCATCATATAACATTCTCTTCTGCACTCATTAGGACTCAGAATTCTATTTACAACCAGCAGAATCCAACACCTCTTCTAAACCAAATCTGCTCTCTTGGCCCCAAATGTGTTGTTCGCTAACCTGTCATTGAGCATAAGTTCAATCAAAAATACTTCATTTGTGATCACTCTTTGATACATCAAGAAGCTCTTGTTTTATTGTACAGTTATTCCGTTTAATGTTAGGATGTGATATGATGGAGAGATGGATTGTATTCTTAGCGATTCAGGCTGCATCTGGCAATGTTTTGATTTTTAAAACACTCTGTAAGTAAAGAAGATGCGTTTCCGAGAAAGGCCCGTATCCAGATCAGTGTATATAAAAATTTAAGTTTTGCTAACTGGTTGTAATTAGCCAGTAATAGCTTTTGCAGCTGGCTTTTTCCTGGCAGAAACATTTTCAATAGCTCTCTTGAATTGTCCATGATTTATAACTTAACAACACAGCTTGTCATATTTTATTCAACATAAGTGTTGTCACTTTGTATTAGACTCCTTTAGGCAGCCACGCTTCGGCTTGCATTTCCGTGTTTATCCTTTAGGGACTACTTCCTAACATAATTAACAGATTAAGGTGTATATCTCTAATACGATATCACAAGATAGCACAAAAATCCTGTTAGATAAGACAATGTTTCACCAACTGCCTCGAATTCAGTTGTAGTATTGCATATGTTAACAGTGAAACCAAAATGAAAAGACAATAAATAAGTAAATGAGTAAATTTTTCGAATGTTATCGATATTGATTACATATGCCTGCTTATGTAACCAATAAACTCCAGCATTCTGTCAAAGGACACTGAATGTTTTTTTCACACAGCATTATAAAACAATGAAATATATGTGAACTGCGTGTCTACTGATTATATAATGACTGTAATATCTTTTCACAACTGAAATCTACCATGAAATGCTTTCGAATAATATGTCTAAGTTTCTTTGACGCATCACAGCGATTTCGGCAATATTCGAACTTTTGTCCTTCGGGTTGGTAGTATTATACTCTTATTAGAACGTTTTCCAGCTTCTTACCACCGTGCCCGTAATTGCTGCATACCCAGACCACTACAATTACCCTGGTGTGTTTTAGATCTTAACCTAAACGAAATATTCGTTTTGCTTTGCTTATTGAAATATATGAACGTGTTTCCATGACACAACGCAATACAGCATTGTAAATCAAAACTAATAAAGAAAACAGACACGCAAACACTCACACACACACATACATTCACACACACACACAAACATACACACATAAATACAATCTACAGAAAACAGGTAAAGTGAAAGAAAAGAAACAGTATCAAACGAGAAAATATGTTAGTATAAATATAAATAAAAAAACAGGAGTTACATTTAGATGAAAATGCAACGAAAGAACAATAACAAGTATAACACAATAAAAAGAAAAAAAGACTGATTACTTTAACGAAAACTAATAAAACACAACATCAAACTACTTTAAAATATGTTTCCCTTATCTAAGTTAACTTGACATTAACGTAAGTCCATTTATCATTTTAAAATAAATGTCAGTCAGAAATTGTGTAAAAGGATTTGTGCGCACAAAAGTATATATACACAATATAGATAGATAGATAGATAGATAGATAGATAGATAGATAGATAGATAGATAGATAGATAGATAGATAGATAGAGTGTATATATATATAAGTACGTGTACACGAAAGTATATATACGAAAAGTATGTAGATAGAAAATAGATTTAGTGGCTTTTTTATTTGAGCCACGTTTCAATTGAAATATCCTCTTTTGATTCAAAATTTTGAATGAGCTCAGGAAATTAGGGACCTGGAAACATTATGGATTGCGAAGTGGCACAAATGAATTAATATTACAGTGCCATCGGTGTTATTTTATTTCTGTGCTGATAAAGATATCATTAATTCAAATAGGTATCTATGGAAATATCCTTTATTTGAAATAAGGTAAATATTAAGCGGTATTCGGTCCCTAATAACCGTTATTAATAGTCCATTTTAATTTATTATTGGCTTCTAGCTAAAGCATAGGGCTTGAAGTTTGAGAAGAGATGTAACCCAGTATAAGACCGCTTCTTTACTTTGTCTATTAGCGAAAGTTGAGCTCGGTAGATTTTAGTCATCAAATAATATGAGCTTGGAAAATACCTGACACATGCTACCCAATGTTCTACAGAACTTTTCCATTGAGACCGACATCATCAAGAACATTATCAATTAAAGAAGCTACATCGAGGATATTCAATTTAGGTGTTAACTACTATATTCCTCTCATAGCTCCAGTAATATATACAAAAGAATGATATCGGAGAGATGTAGAGCAAGATGAATTCTTCAAGCCTAGCCAACCAATATGAGATCCAGGTGGAGACTGAGAATGTAATAATTGGTTAATACCCAATGTCTCAGATGGGTATTACACTAAGGGATCCATTCGGAAAATGTAATGATAGTTTCTTCTGACAAAAGCCTAAGGAGAATGTGATTGAAGACTCAACTCCACATCTTTCATAGAAATAGTGGGTACGTTAGATCGATCAGAAATAAGATAGATAAGGCCAACTGATGGTATGACAACAAAAAATACCAGAGTGTTATGTTCGTTAATGCTATCCCTGGCAGCGAACTAACATAACTTTTAAGAAAAACATTAAATAAGATTAAAGCTTGGTGTCCCTATAAAATCACAGATATGTAGAACGTATCCCTTTGATAAGGCCCCATGTACAGAGAACAATTACATTGCATGTAGGATGAACCAACGTGTTAACTGTAAGATTAGGAATATAGTGTATAATTTACGATGTACTCAGGGACGGTGAGAAACATGAGAAGTACTTACATAGGAGAGACGGGACAGAGCGTAGGTGACAGTATAGGTGAACACTGGCAAGAGCTCAAAGAAGAGAAAGGTTCGTCAATGCTATACCAACATGCACAAGCTGAACATAGAGACTCGATTAATAGTATAGAGGTTAGTGTATTATCGACGCATGGAACTGACACGCCATTTAGGCTGATAGCAGAGGCTATACAAGTAGCAATAGACAGACCGTGCCTCAGTAGAAAACACGAATCGAACAATAACACACACGAACACACCACACGACATGACGACTAAAGACAGAAAAAAGGAGAAGGGAGAGGAAAAAACAAACTACAATGAAACACAGATACAACCAGGGTAATATACACACAATAGAAATATATACACATACTTTCGATGAATATCAGAAATAGAGATAGATATATAATAAATAGAGATAAATGTAAAAAATAAATAAATAAATAAATAATCTGTATAAAGGGTAAGGATATATTAAACATAGGGAGCGAACGCATATACACACAAACGCACACAAACTTCGCAGACAGCCGCAACAATATTAAGAACACGAATAACAACGACAACACAATAGCAGTGACAACGATGGTAATAACAACAACAACAACAACAACAACCACGATGGCAGCAGCGTAGAAGAACACGCAAAAACAGAGATACAAGAACTGTACCAAATTTCGTGACCTAGGACAGCAGCAGCGACAATGGAGTAGAGCTGGGCCTGGGGGGAGGTCGTAGAGCTATTAAGAATAATGACACGCATACACATACACACACACATCTACATGCACAAACACAAAAACACGAACGCAAACGCATGCGCATATAAGGATACACATCATAGAAGTACAGCATGAAATAAGTGCAGCTAGAGCATAAACGAAGACGGAATGTGTTACTGAAGAGGTCGCAGATGTATGACGAAAGATTCCCGGACAATGAACATGAGTTAGTATAAAAACAGTAATAAACGAGTGAAGAACGAATATATAGTGTTTGTGTTTATTTTTCAAAAAAAAAATGGCCACCCCGAAATACGGGTGGACCCCTCTCAGCTAGCTCCCTGTAACTCTCTTCTGTTGTTAATCTCAGGTTTCTTTTGGTGTATGAGGATGACCTCAGAGATTCTAAGGTTGTGCCTTTTCCGCTGTGTTGCCTTGATGTGCACAATGAATTCCCGTGTCTGGCATTCCCGTAGTTGTTTCTTCACGGAAGTCTCTGCCTGTATGTGTTCCTTAATACGTATATGCAGTTTTCGTGTCGTGCTTCAATACAATACACAGTCTACAGAGAAGGACTCGACATACAGATAGTGCACACCGGCCTTCCCTGAGAAAAGTTCTGTCCAAGAACAACACCTCTCTCTACTCTGAGGAGTGCACATTATCGAACTCCCTCATCAATGACCCGGAATTGCGTCAGAGTACTTATGTTGCAGATGAGATCATTTCTGGCAAACGTGGTGCATTAGGAAGCACGACAAGAAAATTGCATGTACGTTTTAAGGAACACATACAGCCAGACACTTCCGTGAAGAAACATCTGTGGAAATGCCAGACACAGGAATTCACAGTGCACATCAAGGAATCCTCATGCACGAAAAGAAACCCAAGATCAAGAACAGAAGAAATTTACAGAACGCTAGCTGGTTGCTATAGCAACACCTCTTCGCGCACGTTCATTCCACACACGACAACATTCGTTTATTTTCTTGAAAATGAGGTCTTAACCCCGAAATATTGAATACAAGGTAAGTCAACAATAATTCATATATTTGTCTTGTGATCTAAATTGCATTTAATCCGTATTCTTTCGGCCTTACTCTCCACCAGAAAAACCCTTAAATGATTGGTGAACAGAAGAAACCAGCAATCACAGCAGAAGTCATGGAAATCCCCAAAGAGAAATGGTTTCGAGGAATTGAAAATTTTGCGCGACGTATGTCATTTGGAGCATATTTTGGGAATAACATGACTTTTATGCACAGGGAATGATCGTAGACAGACCGAAGTGTAGGTCCAGCAAATTTAAAATAAATTTGGTGGACCTTTGTAGGATTTAATAAAATTTTAATGGGTTCTCTTTTTTTCTTTTGGATCACCCTGTACAACAACACTTGACATTGTTATTCCCCTTTAAGACATATATTAATCACGTCATGGCTCTTTGAAAAATTCTGATAAGCTTTTTATATTTTCTTCTTTGTCTTTTATGATCGCTTATAACTGAAATGTCGAAGAATTTATTTTTACGCACAGATTAACATATTGCTCTGAGATATAATAATAAGAAGGCCATTCTTTTGGTTGAGTTTTTTTGCTGACTCAAACACACCACAGGATTCTTTCTCCTTTATTCAGGATTGCATATTTTCAGTATTCTTCTGAACAATATTCAAACACATATTTAGTAGCTTTGTTAGTTATTAACTTGGCAAATATAGGAATGTTTATACTTCACAGAAGACGTGTGCGAGGTAATGTTCCGTACATGCTGTAAGAATTGAAATTATATGACTTTGTGACAAATAGTCTCCCAACTGACTTTTTAATATTCACCCTAATAAGTATTTTAGTACAAACTTGACTATCTCAAACTTTCATGTGGACGTTAAACCTGAACAATTTGTTTGTGTAATTTCTTTAATATAAACCATCTTCCAGCTTCTTACCTGCAATATTTTATACACAGTGACTCACTTATAGCGAAAAAGAGTCTATGAGTCGCTGAGGAGGCTAGATAAAGCCAAAACGCTTTAGGAATTTCCCAACTCGTCTCTAGCATGTTTAAATATTATTACTCATTGTCATTGACTAATATAGTCTTTTCGTCAACGTATAATGGTTTAAAGGCTGCAATATACATATGCCAACCTTATCTTGACGTTATTAAATATATCTTGAAATAGATTCCGAGTTGCACCCAAGTTTAACACCTACCTTGGGAAGTACGAATGGCAATGAAAGAATAACCGATAACTAGGCTTAAATATTTCAATTATTATATAAGATTGGTGGACGTGTTGTGATAGAGTAAAAGAATGAGGGTCACATCACATCGAATATCAGATTCCTTTTGCCCATCTTAAACATAGATTAATGGCCGTCAACAGTCGTTGTATTAATGTGCACAAGTCAAAACTTTCAAGAGTTCTCATTGATTGGTTAATATCTGCAATAATCACAAGGAAAGAAATAATAAATGTCATTTCTTTCCTCACCTTGATTATATTTTTTCGCTGGTTTGCTGAAAGATAAGGGAGGAAAAACTTCCACTGGAGTTCACAGAACAGAAAAACAAAAAATAACCCAAGGAAATTAAGGAAATAAAGTAAACAAGAACGAAGAAAAAATCAAATTGAACGATTAAGCTTCTTTTCTTTTCATTTTCCATTTCTTCCGAACTCCAGTTTTTGTTGTTATTCCTATTTATCTCCTTCTCCCACTTTCCTCCCATCTGCATCAATACATACCTTTATACATACATAAACACATACTTATGTGTGAGTGTGTGTGTGTATGGATATGCGTTTGTCATTCGTTCTCAATGTCGACACAATTGTCGTTTCCTACTCTCACTTTGGCTATAAACATATAAATATACATTCCAATATATATATGTATGTGTGTGTTCGGAATACATATACATACATACATACACACATACATACATATATGATATTCCTAACACACACACTCACACATTTAACTCTACAGATAAATACACATACTGACAAATATATAAATACATATATTTATATATATATATATATATATATATATAT
>NC_068986.1:113506995-113511995 GCF_001194135.2 Octopus bimaculoides
GAAACTGTGAAAAGTATAAAGGGGAAACAATAATAATAATAATAATAATAATAATAATAATAATAATGATGATAATAATGATGATAATAATAATAATAATGATAATGATAATAATAATGATAATAATAATAGTAATAAATATTATAATAATGAAAATGAGAAAAATAATAATAATGATAATAATTAATATAATAATAATAATAATAATAATAATAATAATAATAATAATAATAATAACAAATATAACAACGATAATAATACTAATGATAATAATAAATATTACAATAATAATAATGATAATGATAATGATAACAATAATAATGATAATAATAAAAATAATAATAGCAATAATAATAATAGTAATGATGATGATGATGATGATGATGGTAATAATAATAATGGTTTTTGGCGATAATTACACACGGTTAGGACAGTACTGATAGAGCTGGTATAAAATGATACGGTGAAAAATCTCTTATCACCTAACATGATATTGTGAAGACCAGCAAATAAAATCAGTGAAAAAGGGGGGAAAAACAAAAGAAAACAAAAGTGAGATAAATCCAGGCAAAGTGTGGAAGTGTAGCGAAAGCAATAACGTTTAGCAGAAACCAAGAACCTAGAATAAGCTGTTGTCTTGGTTCCGTCTCATTGTCAAGTAGAAATATCAATCACAAGAACAAGAAGAATGGCTGTCATGAGCGTTGTTGTTTCAACGTTCTCTTTTATTTATTCTATTTCATAGTATTACGTAAGTGAGAGCTCCATATTAAATTATATAATAATGTAGGTGCGATTATATATATATAGAGAGAGACAGCTAATAAATTCATATGCGTTTACGCCGATGTGCTTGTGAGCGATCTCTCTCTCTCTCTCTTCTCTTCTCTCTCCTCCTCCGCCTCGCACTCGCACTCTCTCTCTCTCTCTCTCTCTCTCTCTCTCTCACTCTTTCTGCTAAACGTTATTGCTTTCGTTCCACACTTTGCTTGGATTTATATTTCTATAAACCCATATCTATATTGACATTTTTCTATATATATATATATATATATATATCTATACATATTTGTGTAACTCCAAGATGAACGCGCGCGCGCGGGTGTGTACACGTACGAAGTGCGTTCAGAAAGTACCCGACTTTATTTTTTCCCTCCAAATCTAATATAGCCTTGGCGAAAATATTTGGGTGAGATGTGAAGCCACCGTTCTTGAGCTCAGAGGAAGACGTTCTCGTCGGTAGGCTGCGTCAGCCGGCAACCAATGCAGCTAGAGTACAGACATGTAGTGCCCACTGGTCTGATTTTCCTTTTCTCCGAACACACCGAGCAGAGATATTCCATCAAGAATCGAAACAATCGTGGGTGTACTCGAGTTCAAGTCATTCAGGATATATATTTCTCCATTGGCGATGACGCTGCTGCGAAGACTCAGGTTAAGGAGTGGTACAACAACTTCAAGATGGCTTTGCCTTAGTGGAGAACGAGGCAAACTCAGGGGTACCATTCAGAAGCCGAAACGTGGATATGATTCAGAGAGTTCGGCGAATATTCATGGAAGACAGTCGTTCAACAATCCAGGAAGTTGCTCATAAGGTGGGTTTAAGCACAGGGTCAGTCAGTGCATGTGTGTGTGTGTGTGTATGTGTGTGTGTATGCATATATGTATATAACCCCTTTAACTCTTGATATCGTTTCTCTTACGTGTAAGTCGCACCGTTTTGTATGTAAACATATACACCGTTTTTGTATTAAATGTATTTACTATTTTTCGTATATCGACTTGCCTAACTTGCTTATTCTTACATTTACTCCTCTGCCTGGTCAAGTTTAAACCTCTTGAGCACTACGAAGTGTATTCCGTGGGAAGAATATCTGTCACTCATCTATGCGTCTGTCTGTCTATCAATCTATCTATGTATATACACATGCATATATACATATGTATCAATACCTAACCGTTAGATACTCAGTCAGACAACACGAGTACACCTACGTAGTTTCACGTGGTCGGTCTACAAATCGACCTACGAGCGTATGGCTGTCTCATGATGTGGTTTTCGTGAATGTTCTTCTTGTCCATTATATGAAAAAACGCTTTTGACGCTTTTCTAATCACAGAGTGGGTAGGTGGTTGAACGACTTTCGCCTCCACTCTTGCCGCAGTCAGTTCAAGAGATTTACGCAGACTTCACCAAGTAATCGTTTACGTAATGTTTCATAACTTCTACAGATGCCGCTTTTTGTTCTCTCTCCCCCAGTCTGCATGTATTAATATAATTTATATTCTAAACAATCAACTCCGAATACTTTGTGTCCGGCAATTATTATTTGAATTTAATATTCGTGGTTTTGCTTCAGCTTTTATTCACGCAGCCAACGAAATAGTTCTAAATTTCCCTGCTCCTGAAGCGACACGCATTGAAACCACTAGCGATGTATAGAACAAGATATGCAGATATATCTATGTGTTTGTGTGCGTGATGTATATGAATGTACGTGTGTGTGAACGTGTGTGTGATGGATGTGAGTGTGTGATGTGTGGATGTGCCTACATGTGTGAAGAAGGATATTCTTAAAATAAAATTTATTAACTATTTAAAATATGTTAGAAAAACAGGATCACATGAACCGTTTGGAAGGAAATGTTCGCCTTGTGTGTTAGCACCTCCGTAGTTACGTATTCGAAACAACGTGCTAAGGGGTAAACACGAGTGTTTGATAAAAATATAACACGAGTTTTGTGCTATTTGCTTTTACTGAGATTACTTTTATTATATACTTAATAACATATATTTCTAGAAAAGAAAATGTATATTCTTTCTATTTTTTAATTCTTTTTCATCTTTCAGTCATTTAACTGTGGCCATGCTGGATATTTGCAAACCTTCAAGCACATATATATGTATGAGTGTGTGTGTGGGGGTTCTATTCGTTCTATTTGTATACATATATATACATATATATATGTGTGTGTGTGTGTGTGTGAGTGTGTATTGGCATATATATATATATATATACATATATATATATATATATATATATATATATATATATATATATTCACCTATGTATGTGTATATATATGTATGTATGTATGTATATGTATACACGTTGATATCAACGAAAATAGCCACTTATATGTGTATGTGTGTGTGTATATATATACATTTATATATAAACATTTTTTTATGGAGACAGGCATATTTACATATGTGAAACAAATAAGATTCACACGTTTCACCTGTTTCCACTGCGTTTGTTCAATCAATCCCACAGACGGAGAAACAAAGAAAATATATTCATAGAAAATTACAAACCAAAACTGAATAAACCTTAACAAACTACATTCACCAACAAATTCTTCACACACAAACTAAGTCTTCTGCTTGACATGTTGACTTTATACAGCTAACAACCTAAACGTTGCACACATTCATGACTGGTAAACGGTAGATTCTACAGGTATTTAAGTGTTGAATGGTAGAAAAATGACATTTAATAGCTAAATTTGATGCCTGCATATTGTTGTAATCCTTAATGTCGGATTGTTATAACGCCCACTTCGGTATAGCAATATAGTTGTTAGACCAGTAAAGACACGACTGTCTATAAACGTCAACTTCTTACTCTCTCTATACTGACCGACGTCACCTTATGTGTATAGCGACCAGCACATACCACTCATCACGCGAGTGGGGTGTACCATTATTACTATTATCTCCACAACATCTCCACTTTTAAGCTCACAGTGTTTCGGTATCATTCTGGACATACCATCCGTATGTCCTAGTGTTATTATGGTAAATATTCCCATTTTGTAATCATAATCCAATAATGTAGTACTCCATCGCTATAGTATATTCGCTGTGAGTGTTCGTATTGTTTTTTAGAACCGTATATTCACAGTAATGGGCGATTATCCGTTTGTTGACAGAAAATTCCTTCATGAATGTCTTATCACCGAATGTGATTGCTAACGCTTCCTTTTCTGTTTGGCTGTAGTTCCTTTCCGCTGGTAATAACGATCGTGACGCATGGGCAATAGACTTTTCTTGATTTAATTCATTTCGGATTACCAACATACTTCCAAATTTCTTCGTTTACAATATCACTTTTACATTATTTACATTTGACGGATATTTGTCCCCATTCTTTGTTGTTAACACAACGTTTCGGCTGATATACCCTTCAACCTTCATCAGGTGTCTTGGGAAAATTTCGAACATGGGTTCTCATTCTAAAATATTTTTCGAGGTTATTATTATTATTATTATTATTGTTGTTGTTATTGTTGTTGTTGCTGTTGTTATGACCACGGGCATATGGTGTAGTGGTTAAGAGAGCGGGCTACTAACCCCAAGATTCCGAGTTGGATTCTATCAAAAAATACCTTGGGAATGAGAACCCAGGTTCGACGTTTTCCCAAGACACCTGATGAAGGCAGGAGGGTATATCAGTTTGTTAACAACAAATAAGATCAGGACAAATATCCGTCAAATGTAAATAATGTACATAATTCCTCATATATTGAATATAGAATTGAATTGTAATATCGCTTTCAAGTATCTTGAATCTTCTATTTTTTATTTTCCTGTTTACGAATTTCTTCTTCGTTACAATTTTCGTTTGATGACTTACTGCTTATTATTTTTCCTTTATTCGAACGTTTTGTCATCTTGGTTTTACGGTGCACTTTCACGTGTCCATTTTTCCACAACAGAAGCATTTCGCTTTCTTAAATAGGTTTTTTTTTTCCACAGGTGTAGACCTCCACATGCAAAACATGGGGTTTCTTTCCCCCTGGTTCTTGCCCTGTTTTTCCTGCATTTTATTACACAGTTGATTCTATTCTGCTTATTTTGACTTTGTTTCACCTGGGAGCAATCTTTATGCTCAATTTTCACTGCGTCCTGTCTCAAATATACTAGTGTTTCACACTCTTCACACATTGGTTGTAGGATTACAGCTTGGGCGTTAATTCGTCCAGCTTGAACTTTT
>NC_068986.1:113514654-113520170 GCF_001194135.2 Octopus bimaculoides
ATATATATATATATACGTGTGTGTATACATATATAATAAGGAGATAAATCGAAATTTACTTGATTATATTCCAAGATTGGTTAAGGTTATGATGCAATTCTATAGACTTTTCGCCAATTTTCGAGTTTCATGGTTAGGATATTTCTAAATATTCTACCGAAAGAAACCAGTAAATTTCTTTAAAACTCCAATTCTTCGGAAAGCCATTAAATTGTCTGCAAGCAATATATCTAGTAAATGTATGTATATTATTGGTTGTATATTTGTTTAATTTGTTTTTCCTTTCTTTTTTTTTTTTTTTGATGATGTTTCATTACAGAGAATGGCTTTATTCCATTCCAAGCAAATATCTTTCAACCACGAAATTACTCTTAGAGAAATCGTAAACCGTAATGTCAAGTAAAAAGCATAATTTCATTTAAGAACAATTTCCCCATACAAACAACCAAACGTTTTCTTCACATCCACACGGCAAGTTCGAAACAGATGCGTGACTCATCAGCTACATTTGTTTGATAATATTACATATAAGCAGATGACATGGAAATAACTATAATTGAAGTTAAAATTATTTCGAAAGAACTGACTACGCGTGTGTATTTGCAGGCGTTTGTGTATTAGAAGCACAGGCTGTAAGAGTACTTCACCCAATGTATGCGTTTACGTATCAGTGCGTTTGGCAGAATAATCTCTCGAATGAATACTTAAACATATAAAGGCTCTTACACACGCATGCGCCTAGATAACGTTGCAATATTTTTAGATATAAAAATTAGTGAAACCAAGGCGGGACATCACCCATAAGATTTCCAGTAACTCACAGAGATCTAAGATTACAGCGGTCTGTGTTCATAATAAACATAAATTATGAGATATCAGATTATGTTCACTATATATATATATATATATATATATGTGTGTGTGTGTGTGTGTGTGTGTGTGTGTGTGTGTGTGTGTGTGTGTGTGTGTGTGTACGTATGTATGTATGTATGTATGAGTGTATGTATGTATGTGTGTGTGTATGTATGTATGTATGTATGTATGTATAATTTTTTTTTCTTTCGAAAAAGGTTTCTTTTTTTTTACATAATTGCTTGGAAGTGCTCAGGTCGAACCCGAGACGTTTGACATTATATAATTTGATTTAAAAAGAGACAAAACTTTAGATAATCATTTTATATTTATGATTTACATGAACATAATAAATACATAAAGACATGAAATTACATCGAGATAAGAAACATATCTATATACCATCTAGAAATAAATAAGAGTTATGTAAAGTTAAAATGTACGTGGAAAGGATAAATAAATAAACGTTGATATATCGATTAAAAATCATATTAAATTTTAAAACGTTGAATTAATGATTAAAAGTTTTTTAAAGATAGATCGGCAGTAGTGAGAAATCCTAATTATAGATTTAAAAGTTTAGAAGAGTTCCGAAGAAATGTTTATAGAGAGTTATAACGTCAATATGAAGCAATTCGACGCCCGTTTATGGAGTCCATTAGACAACTGGTATGAATCCTGACAATGTTCCACTTCATCAGGAATAAGTAAATAGATAATTAATTAAGTTCGAAGACATATAAGAAAAAAGAAAGTAAATCTTTGGTTACGTTAGTCGTGGGCTTCTCCATCAGATACTATAAACTATGTGTATATGTCTGTCATTATTCAGTTTTCTTTCAAGGTTTCTTGCCAATAGAGAAAGAAAGAGCCGCTTTCTAACCTAGATCCAAGTCTCTTCCGTTGGAATGTCAACAACATCAACAGGATAGTATTGCATGTATGTATGCATGTACGTATGTATATGTGCAGATTTGTATGGTCTGTTTTATGTATTCTCTTGCACATAGTTGCACGTCTAGAATACTCATGTATACTTAAATAACAAACTTCTGGGATGTTTTACAGATTTTTACAGTTCCAGTGATGAATTGGATCTGTAATCTTCGAATCAGATTGCTCCTTTCTGGTTTTGAGAAGCCTAATTCTCCAAGCTTGGTAATTTAGCAGAGTGGTACGTGTTCCAGTGCCTCAATAATTACACGCATAAACCTTAATTTGTCATCTGGGTAGAGGAGCTGCAGATTTCTCAATAGTTCAGCATAGGCCTTCTCTTTTTCCCTGATCTTCCCTGATCTTTATGTTAGATGAGCAGCTAATTTCAACAACTGAACACAGTTTCTCTTCTCTATCCTAAATCATTATAGCCCGTCTATTGTGTTTACATTTTATTGAGGTTTTCACTGAGACATTCCACCAGTACTCCTTTTTATTATGAGTGGCTATGGCTTCTAACATGCTGTGGGTTCTTATTTCTTTGTCCCCAGGGTTATCCTTCCGACGTATCTCGTTATACACTGTCCGAGCAACAGCATCATGTTTCATCGGTAGATAATACCGTGATGACATTTTCGGACAACTGCTAATGATGTGGGTGATATTTTCAGTGTGAACTCCACAACGTCTGCATCAGTTGTCCCATCTTCCTGCTTTTCCTGCTCCACTGTCCCTATTGTGCATGAGGTATTTGGTTGATATTTCCTGTTCCTGGATTGCAAACGCATACCCTTCAAAATGAAAGGTTGTATTCCGGTTATTAGTCCGTGATACTGTTTTGATGGTCAATGTTACTGTCATATCGGAGCTTTCTACTAACATATCCATGTTAATCTGCTACTGATATACGCTCATCCTTTCGCCTAATGATACGTTGCGGTAGAGTCGTACAACCTCTTTGAGCATGTATTTAAGCTTATAAAACAAGGAATACTGCTCAAAGGGATTTCTTCCAAGTGTTATCAACCTCATGTATGCAAACTTGGTCAAGGGCTGCACTTCGACATTTGCTATTTAATAGATGTTGCCGAACGGATATGATACGATGTTCAAAAGCTGTCTGGATCGATGTTAAGCCTCTGCCGCCTTGTTTTTCGTTTTAGGTAGAGGCGGTCTACGTAAGTGCTAATATGAAGCTTGTGTTGATTAGTATAGTCTGCGTTTTCACATCAATAGCTCCGCTCCCATCAAGCGTCTAATCACGTAGCTGAAATATTATTATGAGTTCTGGCACTGCAAACACACAGTGGGCCACTGCTTTATTGAATGCGCAGAGTTCAAATTTTCTTTATTCGACTGTAATATTCTTTAGTGACAGGTGTTTTTTTTTTACGGGTACTATTGTAAGGTATGCTTTCATCCATCCCCAGTTACTTGTAGAGTACTCCATCAGATATAATGGGAACAATCAAATGATTGATGGAGATGTTGCTAGTCTGGTTTACAGTTTTCCCTCTTTTCACAACCAATTTAACAACATTTATCCTGTTCAAACTCCTGCCCCGTATCTTTTGAGAATGTTGCAACCAGGTCATAGATCTTTTTTCATCTGGTGCATATTATTTGCATATATTTTCAAGTCACTTACAACGTAACAGTGTGTAATTTCATTATTTATGCTTCCTTGTGAACCTGTGAGATATCCTTCCTACTTCCTTAACATGCATGAATGACAAGGGCTTTACAGAAAGCATAAACAACATCACAAAGAGGCTGTCTCCTTGGAATAAGCCTCAATGATACTGTATTCTATCAGTGATAATACAATCATTCATTGTATTTAATTTCAAGATCACAGGCCATTGTATTTAATTTCAAGATCACAGGTATGGTTTTGAAAATGCGCAATAGAACTTTAACAATGCTCACTAGAAATTTAACAGGTCGAAGAGTTTCTGTCATCCATGAGTGGGGAACAGAGTGAAAGGTTTGTGGTACAGGTTGATATGATATGGTTAGTAGGTAGAAGGTTAGCATCTTGTACCAATATCTAATTCTTAAGCCACTTCCAGGTTTGTGTATGTATGTATGTATGTATGTATGTATGTATGTATGTATTTATGTATATATGTATGTATGTATGTATTTATGTATATATGTATGTATGTTTGTATGCATGTATGTATATACGTATGTATGCATGTATGCATGTATGCATGTATGTATGTATGTATGTATGTATGTATTACAACACATAAAGAAACATAACGACGGTAGAGGCAAGTGTGCACCTACTTATAGTGACGATTTCCATTTAGAACGAATGTTGTGATATCGCCTCCTTTGGCTTTCTCCCTTCATACGTCCCAATAAACTCTGAAATTATTTAAAACTGAGAGAAATAAGGGGCAAAACAAAGACGATTTTATGGATTTCTTCTCCGTAAGGTTAATACATAAATGCATTTGTGTGAATCCTGACAAGGATGTAAAAAATAAGGTTCATCTTGATCATCTGCTATACTGTAACCATGGCCACCACCTGTACAAGAAATAGTGTTAGGTAAAACCACCACTTCCATGACCATCACTATCACGAGCTCACTACTGCTCAACACTTGAACTACATGCTGTCAATAGTAAATGATGCCATCACCAAATCTTCTGCAACTCTTACGTAGAACACTGCCCGAACCTCTCCTGTAAAATGACTACTACCTCTGCTCTATGTCATCGGTGCATACTATCACACCTACTGCCACACTCTGCACAACGCCGTCATCCACACAACTGCCTATACAACCACCATCATCACAACCATGTACCGTGATATATACTACAACCAACATCGCCGCCATATTCTACCATCTATAATACAACCCCCATCACCATTTTCTACACAGCTGATGCCCACCACACTAAGCACTACCCCGCACACCATCACTAATCAATGGTCACAATAGAATTACCACCACTATGTACTACCACCTCAACACATCACCGCCACTTTAAACCACCACACAACTATCTCTACTACACCCCCTGCATCCCCTTCACACCATCGTGTCTATCACAACAACCAGCAATCTAAGTCTATTTTAGAAATGACAACTATAATTAGAAATTGATCTGTGGCGAATTGCCAATAAAATAATGTTTGATTGATCTGTATATGGTTACAGGTGATCGATATTGTTATCATTGGTCAGTGTGAAATTAAATCTCAGAGGTCAAGCTTTTGACCGTTTGACCTAGTACCTTTGACCTCTTCAAGATTAAGTACTTTATTTCTGATGTTGATTTAAAAACACGTCAGCCGTCATTTCTTGTTAGTGTACTTTGTTTGGGATTAATGATAAAAAAATTATTTAGTCCGGGGAGAACAGGGATGAGTCTCAAAATACTTTGTTTATAGTCATTGCATTCAAATGTAAAAAGAAATCGCTTTACAGCCACGTGAATCTAATTGTAGACACATGATTCAATTTCTGTGAATCTGCATTACATGGTAGAAACAACAGCTAATTTTCATTCAGCCCGACTAACACACTCTACTATGCATTATAAAACAAACACGCCTATGAGAAAAGAAAATCATTGAAATGCATGCTGAATGAATGTTTTTTTTTTAATGGATTTTCCTCTTAGGTGTGTATTGGACAAACGGATGACAAGGAAACAGACAACAAAAAGTATACATACGTGTGTATAGGAGAACTAGGAAGAAAT
>NC_068986.1:113520180-113521408 GCF_001194135.2 Octopus bimaculoides
ATAGAGAGAGAGAGAGAGAGAGAGAGAGGGAGAGAGAGATAGGTAGATAGAAAGATCGATAGATAGATAGATAGATAGATAGATAGATAGATAAATAGATAGATACATACAAACATACATACATACATATATACATATACACACATACATGCAAACATGCATACATACATACATACATACATACATACATACATACGTACATACATACATTCTCCACGTGTATTTAGTGAAAATTCACACATGATGGAACCGAGTAGAAAAACATATTCTCACGCGAGCGAGAGTGAGAAAGTAAGGAGCACGTCGAGAATGAGCTAGACATATTCACAAGCGTATGAGCGTCTGGAAACTTTAAAAGCAGTTGATTCTGCACCAAGATGAAATTTGAAATTTCAACTTTCAGACTGCAAAGCATGTTCATACAATAAAGAATTATTCCTCACGGTCCAAGAGACTACAGATCCTTGCATAAATATAATAATTTATCAGTTGAAATAATTATAAATATACTAAATATAGCAGGGAATTGCTGCAAAGACCTTCGTTGGAGTATTCTATTGAACTATAATGAAAGTGACGAGAGGATGGTGACAACAAATTGATTTCTGTTAAAATTGTCAGAATACAACCTACAGGAGAGTATGTTTTTGTTAGAAGCCAATCTGTTCTTCAGGCAATGTTAAGATTCTCTGGAAATTAGAAACTCTGAAGACGATAACTACACAAGCACCTGTATGAGTGCGTTTATATACATATATATTTATATATATATATAAAGAGAGAGAGAGAGAGAGGGAGAGGGAGGAAGGGAAGAGAGACACAGATAGATATGTACATATATACATACATCTCTCTCTTTCTTTCTCTCTCTCTCTCTATATATATATATATATTTATGTGTGTGTGTGTGAGTGTGTGCGCGGGTGTGTATGTATGTATGAGCGTATGTATATATATTCGTGTTTCAGAAACAATGTGTAAGAGTTGACATGTCTGTGTGAGTCCAGACTAATTTAACAGGCCAAGTATCCAGTGTTAGGTTTAATCAATATTTAAGTAATTACTTAATGGACTGCCACTTTAACGAACCAATCAAGTTTTATGTATATATATTCGTGTTTCAGAAACAATGTGTAAGAGTTGACATGTCTGTGTGAGTCCAGACTAATTTAACAGGCCAAGTATCCAGTGTTAGGTTTAATCAATATTTAAGTAATTACTTAATGGA
>NC_068986.1:113521946-113524192 GCF_001194135.2 Octopus bimaculoides
ATATATATATATATATACATGTGTATATTCTTCGTGCAACGTCTTCTTTTACATTAAGAATGCCATTGATTTTTTAACTCTTTTTTCGTAAGTTTGATAACGTTTTTAAAAGTTTTACAAATGTATGGTATACATACGTATGAGTGTGTTTGTGTGTCTGATTATCTGTGCTTGTGTGTGTGTGTGTGTGTGTGTGTACGTATACACACCTGTATGCATATGTATTCATGTATATTTATTGTGCTTCATTGTTATTTGCCCCAAATTTTTTTTTCTCATACTGGGCCATGGTTATCTTGGAATTACGCATAATGCATAGAATGAAAATATGTACAACTTTGTATTGATGAAATTAATTTATGAGCTATGGAGTTCCAATTGCAATGCTATTGCACAATCCAACAATAAACGCCTTCATCGCCACCCATCTAATCAAACGTTTAAACAGTATGGATCACTCTCGCAATGGTCGTTCATGAATTTGACCTGATTTACATTTAACAATGTCATGCGTCTCCACAGCAGAACATAAATGAAAGCTGTCCGACTCATTCATATGTAAATAAAGTCCGCTTAATAGTTTTGAATTCCGAGACAATCATTCAAACAAATTTGTGGTTGTTGAACCTCGTCTTAAATCCTGTCCTAACATCCCCTGATGTAGCACCAAAAGTTTCCGTGTGTCCGACAAAACGTTTAGCTAATATATTTGTACTGAGTCATTGGTTATTCAAATGTCATTTTTGTCTATACATACAGCTGTATAATCGGCTTGTCCTTACAAGCCACGTCAGCTCTTCTTATTATTTTTCTAAACTTATTAGGAAGAAATATAAGACAAATAATGGACAAATATTTGGTCTATGGCTCTAAAGGTTTTTAATGTTACATAATAAACCAAAATGTTTATATTAGTACATAAATATATGAACCCAAAGTTTTATATAAGTTTATAAATTTCAGTCCTAACCACGAGGTTAATAAGAAGAATTTTAAGTCTTACAGATTTAAGGGTAGTGTAAGGTGCATGCTTATAGTTACTTCAGAGCCTTCTACGAATAAGATCATAGATATTGCTATTAGTGTGTCAATACACAAGAATCACATGTTTGCCAATGCTTCTTCATCAGGTTGTTCACTTTCTTTACATTTAAATTCTTCCATAACGGGTAACTTTTGAATTTCCTGTTCATTTTCATATTAATTATTAATTAGCATTTTCGTGTCATGAGGATTTGAGGTGGATTACATACAGATTCAAATTTATCTTTCAAGAAGCTATGTTCCTGCAGGCCGGTATTCACAGAAGTGTTGAATGAAGTGGCCTGTTGGATATCTGATTCTACCCTAAATACACACACACTCGCACACACACGCGCGCGGGCACATACATATATATTTACACTTACATATAGATATACATATGCTTCTGTGTGTGCATATGTGTGCGTATGTTCGTGTATGTGTTTATAAACAGATATTTAGATAAATACAAATCAATTGACTCTGTAGGAATGAAGTATTAGTAAATAGATTTGTGAAGGAAAAGTTGAAAAGAAATTAGTATTTCAACTGATAAGTTCTGCAAACCTCACACACACATACCCCCTCCCCACACACACACACATAAACACACGTACACGTACATACACATACACACACACACAATCAAAAAGTACAGAGGCAAAGAATCGAGAAAAAGAGAATCTGATATCGAAGTTTAGGTTTTTTGAAAAAAATATCTGCGAAGTATTTCGCTATTGGTGAGTAAACGAAACAAAATGGCGTCGATGGACATCGTTGCAGATGACAGCAATCTCAACTATTTGAGACCAGCTGTGAAATTCTCCTTCAGGCGACATTTTTAGCGATGTCGTTCATAGAGGTTCGGTTGTCGCTGCTTATATGTTGACACCAAAATACAAAAAAAAAAAAAAAATCAGAGAACACACTGCTTAGATTACAAAGACGATGTCGTCTCTTATATTTCTTTAAGAATCCTCCCAGCGCCATTTTGCGGAGGGATTATTCTACATGGTGCCTTATCGTTAGTTATTTAGTTGCTGCCGATGTTGATATTGATGAAGACGATGGAGGAGAGGGGGGGGCGGTGAGGTGATAGTGGTGATGGTGCTTAATATATTAATACTCAGCCTCCTTTTTGGTTTCTCTTTCTGCTCTTTGTTGTGCTTCCGATTTTTTTTTTCTTTTTCTAAAGCTTTTCCTATGTCCTGAATCATATACAT
>NC_068986.1:113526806-113528789 GCF_001194135.2 Octopus bimaculoides
TGTAATTTGTCGCCCGTCATGCTACGTGCAGATTTCGGTGTTTTTCTCAACAAAGGTTTCCCTATTTTCTTACATATTTCCATATTTATTATTGAGATACCACCTCTAGTATCCAGTTGAAGTTTCATATGTATTCCATTTATTTTTACGGGCCCGAATTTTCTTATTTGTGAGTGGAATTTTGTTTTTGCAGAGAATATTCTAATATTTTTAACATTTGACCTCCGTAAATTTGTCCTGCAGTGTGAACTCTTGTGACCAATTATTTTGCAACTGTAAGGTTTTTGATCTTTTCTGAAATGTATGCCTCTACATCCATAACATGGAGTCGGAAGTGGCGCTCTTTTTTTGTTCTACTTTTCCGGTCAGCTTAACTCTGTTTAATGCATTCTTTTCTTGAATTCTTTCTACAACATGTTTCATGTTTACCATCCTTTGGCATTCTTCTGCCACGGACTGTAAGGTTAGATCTTAGTTCGCTTATTCCAATTTAGAAAGAATTCTTTCTTGCCAGAATTTCTGTATTTTTGCTTTCTGTAAGGTTTTGTACGAAAATAAAACGCTCGAACATCTCAGGTGTAAGTTTTTTTTAGTTTAAAACTTTCACATATCCTGTTGACTGTTCCTGTGTATGGGATAAAATCATTATTCTCTTTTTTCGTTGTATTCCTACACTCCATTCGAGTGTGAAATAGAGAATGTTTATCGCCGAATATGTTAGACAGAAATTCTATTGTTTCTTTAAAACAAATTTCATTCGTTTTTTGGGGGCAATATGAATGTTCATGCTTTAACGAAGCTAAATCTCGCAATAACAATCTCACTTTTTCTTCTTCCGATCATGATTTGCAATCTTGCTTAAAAATCTCCTCATACTTTCTGTAATAAGCTGCAAAAGTTATACCCTCCTCTGGGATATAACTGAATTCATTGATCAAGTTCGAAACTCTATCTGGCGAAAATGAACTTAACTCCTTACTGGACTTCCTTGAATATAGCTCCAATAATTGTTGATGTTGTAGTTGTTGCTGTAACAGTTGTTTCTGCAGCTCCTGTTGCTGCTCTTGTTGTTGCTTTTGCAACTGTACTATGGAAGCTAATAGGTCTTCCATTATTTAACAAGTTGCATCACGAACAATTTGTTAAATAACCTACGTGAGCTTCGAACCCCTCGTCGCCAGATGTTGTAACGTAATTTGTTACGTACAATAAAAAAGATAACCAGACAACAGTAAAACAATGTAACCAGCAAACAAACCTCTTTACGAACCAACGATCAATATTCCTTGTGAACTAACCAACCGATATCTTCCGACTTCACAGCGAGCTAACACGAACTTCAGTCGACTGTGAACTTTTGACTCACTCGGATCGTTACTATTTATACTTTACTAGGACGAGTCTATCTCTCGCAAGGGGGCGTCGTACGTTTTTACTAAACCCTTCCTATTTCAACAGTGAATAACAAAGGGTATGTGAAGATGCATGGTTCAGTGGTTCAGAGGTTGTGAGTTCGAAGCCCGGACCGGGCTGTGTGTTGTATTCTGGAGCACGACAACTTTGCCTGTTGGCTTGGAGGGGAATTTTCTAGGTGCAATCCTATGGTCAGTCTGCAGATCGTTTTAAGCCACTGTTGGAATCATTTATTCTAAACTTATAAATATCGATTAAACTGGAAAAATTAACAGAAAAACCAGTTCTATTTATCTTTTGAAATATAACTTACAGCTTCCCTACTTTATATCCCACATAGTACGACACTCCTGTCACATTTTCACATTTTGGCCTGTTTTGTCTTTCGCACGCTCACTGTTTCCATTTTTGATTTCCTACAACCTTCGCAATTTCTTGTAACTGTTCGTCCAACTTTGGAAAGGTTTTGGCGTTTTCTCTTTCCATTTACAAGTTACGCTTTCAACGTGTTTCTTAAATATTATTGCACATGTGTGAACTGTTTTTACATTGGGTATTCTACTTAAACTA
>NC_068986.1:113529217-113535425 GCF_001194135.2 Octopus bimaculoides
TATATATATATATATATATATATATATATATGTATGTATGTATGTATGTATGTATGCATGTATATGTATACATGTATATATATACATACGCACATGCAATCATGAAATAATAAATTTTGAGGGAATTATTAATATTTTACGTTTGCGTATGTTATTCTCGTTGCACGCGTCAGTTGTCGAATAACCATGTTTCTGCGCGGATATACCAATCTGTCTACGTTAATATTTATGTACGTGAGTCATTCTCTACTTGTGTATACGTGCAGAATATGTGTTGGATACGCATAGATGTGTGTGTGTGTGTGTGTGTGTGTGTGTGTGTGTGTGTGTGTGTGTGTGTGTGTGTGTGTGTGTCTGTGTGTGTGTGTGTGTGTGTGTGTGTGTGAGTGTGATATCTAAGAAGTGACAGCCCACTCAATAGATGAATTTAAATGAAAGATGTATCTGACATCCGCTTTAATTTCTATTGTAGAAGTGAAATTTATCTGCTGGCAGTTTGAAAGCACATGCAGTCTAGAAATTCCTTTTGAAGGTCCCAGAAATTCACACAGACGGTAACAGGTTTTATAGAGATTGGAGTGGATTGGTCGCTTAGGTAATTAGTTGGATTGTATACGATGGAACATTGGAAATATTTCACCATGTCTGAGATGTGTTTACAATAAAATAGGTTAGGATCAGAGAGATGAGAGTGTGGGCTTGGAGTAGACACTAACTGTGAGGAAGAGTATTAGAGTGAAGAAGAGAAAGAAGATGTGAGAGCACGTTTGAGTGGCTGGCTTTTGTAAAGAGATTCATTAAAGTATTTGGCTATTTGCTATTTACACATTCCATAAATTAAATCTACAAGTTTCCATAACCCTTGAGGTTATGAGCAGACAATGGAAACACTACCTTTATGCTGGATTGGTTAGAAATAGCAGCGAATTTTGCTTGAAATCAACGCTAGTAGCTTTTAACTTTTTCAAGCTATTTAGAAATGAGGCAATGCAATCAAAGAAATTCATTTATGATAAGATAAAGACGCCCATACTTGGAAAAGCTTTGCTCATAAGGTTTCTCGATTATTGGTGACCAGAATAGTGTTTGTTGCTGTTTCTTGCTGACATAAATTACATGAAGATTCAAATTTTAAAATTTCCCCTTTCAACTTCTTTCATGAAACCCTTTTCGAAATATGGACTCGCCTGACGCTAAATAAGGATGGTAGAAGGTAAGCAAGTGCGAATGTAATGAATAATTAGTGAAATCAGTCGGTCAGTCCACAGAAACTGTGAAACAGTTGGAATAGGTTTAAGACTAAGGCGACCTCGATCGACTTTGCCATTGCTAACTTCTTGTATCGACTCCGAAAGTATGAAAGGTAAAGTGAACATCACTGGTATTTGAACTCATAACATGAAGACAACTGAAATGCTTCTAAGCATTGTGCCCGGCGTGATGACCTCTCTGCCATCACACCACCTTCATTTTTTACATTAATATTAAGCTTTGTTCTTTGAGTCGATGAGGATGTTTCACAACCAACTTCCTCTACCACATATGGATTCTTAGTTTGTAAGGTAATACATCTTTTAACGTTTTTACAATATGAGACTTAGCAATTGTGTTTGATTATTATTTATATCTAAGAAAAAGCATTCCCTACTTTATTTTCTACGAGAAATCATCTGTTGTCCCCTGGATTGCCTTAGCTGCTTTACTATTTAAAATAAATAATATATACTGCAATTTACTATTGTAATCTTCTATTGTGTATTAATGACGTATTGGAAAATGAAATTTCTTGTTGCGATGGATTTTCTGTTGACTTCATTATGCAAAACTATAGGAAACTGTTTAACTGATTTTCATCACTGGAAATTTCTATAATTTGATTATCAATTCACATTTGTGCATTGCTTAAAGTATCCCTTATTCTATGTTGTTCATTAAGAGGTTTTTTTTCTAGCCGATAGTCAGTTACTCACAGGAATAACTATAACTTATTCTAATTCACTTTACTGATTTCATTTGAAATCCCGTTATTTTTTGTTGAGGTGATTTCTTGACGTGACTGATCACTGCCTTGCTTTGGTGTATTTTTCATGTTAACACCTTTTGTTATAGTGTTTCGAATGCATGAAATATTAGCTGCGTAATTTGTTGGGGGTGGAGGTAATTGCGTTGCAGATGGATAGGTGTTGGTGTTTCATAAGGTGTTATATAATGTGAGGCATCAACTATATATTAGTTATTTGTATCATTTTATAGAGCAGAATGGATAAGATTTAGTAAGGAAGCAATGCTAGTGAAAACTAGAACACAGAGAGATCTAGTTAGACAGTTAGAACATTACTAAAAAAAGGATTGAAACAGATTTAATTGCGGCTAAATCGACTTGCCATCAACGAAAGCTACATTGTCAGAGATAAGCCGTGTGCCCTAAGACATGGAGAAAAGTGTCTGATGGGCCCAAATGGGACTGGCAGAAAGTAACAACAGAATCAAAATTCATTTTCTCATGGATCATGATGATGCCATTGTTTAATGCAAAGCAGAGTTGAATAGTTTTTCGTCGGTATTCTGTTCGACTCTCCGCCAGATGTAGCGGAAAGGATCGCATGATAGACTTGGCTATCTAGTCTGACTTCTAACATCGATGTTTGACAATGAAGGCTAAGTGTTGATAGAGCTTATAACAAACACAGATTTATGGAAGAGGTGGCTAGCTGTACAAGGGCAAATCATCTGGTTTGGAGAGTCTATTAAGCAAGCTTTCCATTTACATTCAAAACAAGTTCGTCCACCACTTGGCAGATATCAGGATTCATGAATCTTTGCTCATTTCTCCGATAATCTCAGGCTTTGGTTAGCCAAAATTCCAGACAAAAATATGGCTAAAGTGACACGAAGATTCTTGTTGATGACTGATTGATGATGACATGTATGCAATGTCCGGAACAACTTCCACCTCACGCGATACAACATAGGAAAGGTGAGTACGGAACCCAGCAGGGAGCGAACATTTATCAATTTATATCAATCAAAAGCATCCGATAAGGGTGACCACAAAAATCATGAAGACCGTCCCTGCAGCCGGTTTCGGCGCTGTCTTCAGGTGTTGGATTGTTCTTCGCAACAGAGATATCTGCTCAATGATTTGTGCGAATAGCCACCAATCTGAACCAGTCTTTTAAGGTTATCTCTTCTCCTTACGTAATGACTCTCGAAACAAAAGCTGAGAGGCAATACTCGTGAACAAGGATGTTGAAGGTCTATGCTGGCATGTGTGGAAGGCGTCAACGTAATATTTTAGCTCACCAAACACACGAGGTGTTCGACACCGGTTTAAATGATGAAAACGCGGTATCAGCCGCTCAAATAAAGTAGATGTCGTAAGGCCTGCTGCTTGGAAACTGGAGTAATACGTCCACACCGACCAAGTGGATCGTAAGCCTGAGGAGGAACATATCAGTTAACATAATATGGCATTCCTGGTTTAGGACGAATGTTGCAGTAATTTAACCCCAGGAGACATCGTCTCCAGCTGGCTGTATGACACCACTCCAGGACTGAATGTATGTATCTGTGTGTATGTGTATATATACGCACATACATACATTCATATATACATTTGTCCATAGATACATATTACATACATAGATTCATACATATAAACATACATTCATTCATACATACATACATACATACATACAAACATACATACATACATACATACATATATACAAACATACACACATACATACATACATGCATACATACATATAAACATACATATATATAAACATACAAACATACATACATACATACATACATTCGTGCATATTTGCAAACTAGTGCCAAACAAATGGTTGGACAATCCAAATTGATTCGGTTATGCATTGGAGTTAGAGTTGTACTCTATATTTTGGTCTTTCTTATTTACATAGATGTGTGTGTGTGTGTGTGTGTCCGTGTGTGTGTGTGTGTGTGTGAATGTGTGTTAATGCTTGTGTGTGTGTGAGTGTGTGTATATGTGTATTTGTATGTATATAAAATAACATATTGTATTTTATACCTAAGTATATTATATACGCGTAGATTTTTATATATTTTTATGAATTTATAATCTGTATGTTTGTGTGTGTATGTGAGAGAGAGAGAGAGAGTGTGTGTGTGTGCGCGTGTGTGTGCGTGTGTGTGTGTGAGTGTTCGGCACATAATTCTTTTTTGTTTCGTTTTCCGTTTTTCTTCTCCGACATATCAAACCTATTGTTTTTGTTATTGTTTTTGTTATTACATAAACTAATGCTTAAGCGCTTGTCCCTGATGAACTCGTCAATCTCACATAGAAAGTTGCCGCTGCCGTCAGCGTCGTCGTCGTCGTCGTGGTCGTCGTCGTCGTCGTCGTCGTCGTTGTTGTTGTTGTTGTTGTTGCTACTTCTGAGCTTTTACTGTTGCCGCTTTCGTTGCTTTTATATTTCAATTCTATCAGACATCTTTTTAAGCGTGAATATATAAATACTGCATTTTTGACAGGAAATGAATAGTCGCACCTGGATATCTGGTGCATTTATATCCATTTTTAGTGCAACTGCATTTAAATGAACCACATATATAAAACAATAATATATATATAAAACAATAATACAAAATCATCGAAGATATATGCACGGATTTCTTTGCATCTCATCGATAAATAAAGAAAAAAAATTCGAAAAGATAACAAATAAAATATATGCATGGATAATATTTCAAAATTTAGTGCGCGATGCTGCATAAAAATTAGCTCAGATTTCTTCAATAACCGTATCTTTGTAGCTTTAAAATATTTAGTATATGAGCTTGCAGCTTTGAATATGTTGGTTGTAGATTTGACATTAGTGGAAAAAGTTAGTTTTACTTTGTGCAGGGAATCAGTGAAAGGAGGGACTGCATTGAAATGACAGCCATCGTATTGTCGTTACGTTGTGTGTTTGTATGTGTGTGTGAGCATCAGTGGAGTTTGTGTAATTACGTAACCAAAACGTCGATGATATAGTGCTGATTCGCGGTACGAAAGATATAATCTAAATTTTCGTTCAAACATGCTTTGCCTAAATGTATGAATGTAAGAATATATACAGGATAACATTAGAGCCGAAACACATTGGAGATTGGTGACACAGTCTACCGTCAATTTGTTGGATTACGGATCTTTGCATGAGCGTGTGTATGTGTTTCTAAGAGATATATCCAACCACATGGTTCCGGGTTCAGGCCTACTGCGTGGCATCTTGGGGGGTGCCGACCAAAGCCTTGTGAGTGGATTTGGCAGATGGAAACTGAAAGAAACCCGTCGTATAATATATATGTGGGATGTATATGTATGTGTTTCTGTGCTCATGTTTTCCCCCACCATCGCTTGACGATGTTGGTGTGTTTACGTCCCCGTAACCTAGTGGTTCGGCAAAACAGACTGATAGCATAAGTACTAGGTTTACAACGAATAAGTCGAGGAGTCGATTTGCTCGACTAAAGGCGGTGCTCCAGCATGGATGCAGTCAAATGACTGAAGCAAAAAAGAGAATAAAAGAGTAAAAGAACTACAAGAAGACCTAAAGGTGTAAGGTAATGCTGAGTAAGTGCTATGGACAGACCATAGTTAAGCTCCAGGTTCGGTGATTATGCGAATAAGGAGTCCAACGTAGGTCATATATCAGTATGTGTATATATAAAAAAAGTAACAGAATGAGATAAAAATCCAAGGTTGTGAAAGATTTCAGAACATTTATAAATAGAAGGTCTTACAGATGTTTCCGGGATATTTATTATATCTCTTCATCTGAGACGGTGTGAGAAAGTAATTAAGCAATAGTTATTCCAGATATGATATGAAATAGAGAGTGAAGTGAAGGAATAAACATAGACGTGAGATATGTAGGGGTTATTGTATATCCAATTCCATTATTTAGGCAGAATGGTATACATATAAGATTCCTCTACCTTATGAGTAAGTTCCAATAGTATTTAAAATTACCAATTTTAAATACTAGTGGAACTTACTCACTCTCTTTTACATATCCTATCTAGAATAACTATTGCTCAACAATATTCTGCACCGTCTCCGATGAAGGGGTATATACAATATCCCGGAAACAGCTGTAAGACCTATTTATAAATGTTCTGAAATCTTTCACAGCCTTCGATTTTTATCTCATTCTGTTAATTTTTATAAATGCATATA
>NC_068986.1:113535543-113536816 GCF_001194135.2 Octopus bimaculoides
TATATATATATATATATATATATTCACATCCATACACACACACACACATATATATATATACACACACACGCACACACGCACACACATACATATATATATTCATATATATATATATATACATAGATATGCGCTTTTGGTTCGAATGGTTTTGTTAAGCGCTGTTGTGCTTTATAATTTTGTAAATAATAATAATCGTATGTTTTCACTTACTTGAAGCTTATAGTGATCACGGTGCAAATGACTAAGGAAAGTAGTTTAATAATGGGACATATAAGACCCCGACAGAAAAAAAAGTAGGCTTCCATGTACGCGTGAGTCACGAACCCACATTCCTTTGTTAACGTGACTGTGTTTGATATATATATATGTAAACATGTTTGTTTGTTTTCCTGAAAATCCATTGGTACTGCGATTTCAAGGAAGAGTTCTATGTGAGTTCACAGTGACATGTCTTGTGATGGCATAATATATACACCAAGTGAATCGAAAAAGAGGAATGAATCATAAAAGTTTGTATCCTCTCCGGATACAAAAAATACAACTACGATTTTACAACATTTGCATAACTGCTGCTGGTATGTACCTTAGTCGAGAAAATGAGAGGGAATTTGAATATATTGAAGATATATGAGGATAGTAAATAAAACAATTAAAATCAATTGATTTTGAAAATGGCTGCAAAGCATCGTAAAATCGAAAGTTCTGAAATTTATTTCATGTCTATCGATGAATATTCTTTTAGTTATATACATAGCGTTCAATGATTAAAACTTCAAAATATCTAACGAATATATATTCAAGAAAATAATTATTCAAGTTTGCAGATTTTATTTATGAAACACCGAACCGAAATTTTAATGCAACGCTCCCAGAATTTTATTTTAAAATGCATTTCTGGTGAAGAATTTGAGGAATGTGTATGTCAAATGTAATATAAATGAAGTGTCATTCCGTCGTTACAGTGTTTCGCAAAAAAGGCTAAATAATTTGAGAAATTAAAATTTCTAAAGGATATGATGTGAGACGCTACCGCAAGATGTCATTGCGATTGGGCATCAACTATCATTTATTGTCAAAACATCCACCTCTTTGCTCTTTCCATTCCATTCGTGGTAAGTTAGCTTCTATATCTCAAGGTTACGGGTTCAGTCCCACTACGTGGCACCTTGGGCAAGAATCTTCCACTGTAGCCTCTGGCCAACCAAATCTTTGTCAGAGAATTAAGTAAATGGAAATTGAAAGAAGCATGTCGTGTGTGTGTATGTGTGGGGGG
>NC_068986.1:113538032-113539393 GCF_001194135.2 Octopus bimaculoides
TATATGTATGTTTTTTGTATGTATACATACATACATGTATGTATGTATGCATACATACATGTATGTATGCATACATACATGTATGTATGTTTGCATGTATGTATGTATGCATGCATACATGTATGTATGCATGTATGCATACCTGTATGTATGTATACATGTTTGCATACATGTATATATGTATGTATTCATGTATATATGTATGTATGTATGTATGTAGCCGTCTAAGTATCCATGACTCAATAAAAAATATGCACTCCTAAATTCCCCGATAGATTGTCTACATTAACTGAAGTGTACAATTCTGCTTCCGTGTGTAGCCTGGTCCCGTGTGTGTGTGTGTGTGTGTGTGAGAGAGAGAGAGAGAGAGAGAGTATGTTTTTAAAGAAAGAGAGAAAGAGAGATAAGATGGATAGTTAGATAGATAGATAGATAGATAGATAGATAGATAGATAGATGCTGTCACACATTTTCGCGTTGAGTGCAAAGGGTTCGTAGTTTCGAAATTCGATGCATATATCTTAGTTGAATAAACGTTTATTTAAGAATGTAATGTTATGTATTTTATTGAGCTATGTTAAGAATCTTATTTTTATTCTGTTTTTAGGATGTTGCACCAAAAACAGAACAAAGAAATAACAAGACTATTGTATTTTATTAAAAGACTGGCAAATTATAGCAACGGAATCTACTCGCAATACGAGCTAAACATGTGCGTTAATCCAAGAGATCTTAAAAAATAAAAAAAAAAGAAGCGAGGTTAAATGTGGATCTCGAAATTGGAAGCAACACGTTTGTTAAACAAAACGTTAGCGTAGAACATGATGAAATTCAGGACAAACGTCTGCGGTGACAGCAACCATCTGACGACTGTTCTTGAACCAAACGCACCAAATATATCTCGGGTGATTGGAGAAGTAAATGCAGTACTGTAAAGACACAATGGCTAATTACCTCAAGGTAGAAAGTTAAAGAAATAAAAGAAGTATAGTTGAAAAATGGATTCAAGAGCATCAGGGTTCGAGTCCTCATTGGTCCAGAACTCTGAAACTAATGAAATTACTTCTTGTTAGTAAAAATATGTAGATTCTAATTGCCATTATATGAATTAATAAAGTTTATTTGAAACTACATTAATATTTATGATTAAGGACTGTCAATGAGTTTATTGGGGCATACGAGTGTGTTTGTGTGTGGGTGAGTGTGTGGCATGTAATCTTACATATGTATAAATGCCAGCGCCCAACACCCTGGGGGCCTTCAGTCACACGGTTGCTTCTGTTAAATATTAATAAGCAAATACATATACTCATATTTTGAGTTCACTTTTTTCCTGTTTGCATCAACATACTAGTATATAT
>NC_068986.1:113539493-113540540 GCF_001194135.2 Octopus bimaculoides
ATATATGTGTGTGTGTATATATATATGCATACACAGATACACACATATTTCAATGTACATGTCTTTGTGTGTATGTGTGCATATTTATGCATGGATGTATGCATAAGTATGTATGCATGTATATGAATGTATTTTTTCACACAACACACACACTCACACGTATACATACATACATACGTACATTAAACATTCATGTATACATATTTGTGTTCGAGCGTATGATTGTGTGTGTGTGTGTGTGTGTGTCTGTGTGTGTGGGTGTGTGTGTGTGTTAAGCACAGGTTATGTCATTAGGTGCAGCTGAATCAATATAACAAACTCTACACAAAACAATGTTTGGTTTTGACAAAAGATTTTCACTAAAGTGTAAGGGTAACACTCGTTGATAACACTAATATAAAATACGGCCTTTATATAATAACGATAATGATATTAGTCACTCTGTTACAACTGCCAATTATAAATACTACTACTACTACTAATAATAATAATAATAATAATAATAATAATAATAATAATAATAATGACAACAACTATAGTCATAATAGAAATCATGGTAATAATAATTGTTATAAGAATAGTAGTAGTGGTTGTAAATATAAAAATAATAATAACAGCAATAATAACAATAATAATAATTGCAATAATTTTGGTTATAATAGTAGTAGTAATAGTAGCGCTGGTAGTATCATTATTGTTTGTTTTTATCTTTTTATGTTTTTTTTTTATTTTATAGCTATTATTGCTATCATTATTTTTTTTTTGTATAAAATAGTAATATTTTATATTTTTATCAATAATGTTGTCTATTGATAGTGTTGCTCTTGATGTTAACAACTTTTGTGGAAGTACTAAATTCTATGATGATACTGGTGGCGTTGGCAATGATGATGATAGTGATGACGACGACGACGACGACGACGACGACGACGCTGACGACGGCGATTATGACTATGATGATGATGACGACGATGACATGGCGGGGAGAGAATGAAAATTGTGGTCTTGATGTCGTTGATGATGATGACGACGATGACATGGCGGGGA
>NC_068986.1:113540968-113550299 GCF_001194135.2 Octopus bimaculoides
TATATATATATATATATATATATATATATGTGTGTGTATGTATGTATTATGTATGTATGTATATGTTTGTGTGTCTATGTTTGTCCCCCCAACATAGCTTGACAACCGATGCTGGTGTGTTTACGCCCACGTAACTTAGCGGTTCGGCAAAAGATACCGATAGAATAAGTACTAGGCTTACAAAAAATAAGTCCTGGGGTCAATTGGCTCGACTAAAGGCGTTGCTCCAGGATGGCCACAATCAAATGTTGAAAGAAGTAAAAGAGTAAAGGAGTAAAGAGTATATCAGAAATATGTTGTTTTTTTGTTTGGTTTTTGCTTGTTATTTTCTATACCCTGGCAGTGCGAGGAAGACTAACAGTGGCCGGAAGAAAACGCCTGAAAATGGAGGCAATGATTATGTAGGCGTGAACAACTTTTAGCATAAGAAGTAACCGAAATCTAACCAACAATACACAGCGTTAGAAGCACCGATCCTGAGTTTATATTTGCTCTTCTAATGGTCATCTTGTTTTGTGCAGGTCATCTTTGTTTTATGAATGGGACCTAAGTGATACTCCAGTCGAGGTATCTTATCGATATCCAGGCCCGATCAGATCTGCTTCCCGTTACGAGGAGCTATCTGAAATCAGAACGCGATGAGCCGATCTGGGTGGCCTCCACAAATGCCCACCCACAACAATCTAATGACTTCTAATAGCCCTTTTCCAGCACCTTTATCTTCAACACGATCGTTAACGCCACCGCAACTAGTAAAACATTCATCTCCTTTATCTGTCTCACAACTAACGTAAGGGCCCTCTCTATTTCTAAACACGGCTCTGAATCGGTACGCGGTATTCACCGATATTTTAACTAAGATACCAGGGAGACAAAACTAAATACCACAAGGCATTATATCTCATGCTTTAACAACTCTGCCTGTTCCCTATCCTCATAATACTGCTTATTCTATATCATGTACATGATATACCAGCACATCATCCACCACCAACAATACCGCCGCTACAGACTCCATCACCACCTACAACACCACCACCACCACCGCTACTACTAGTACTATTATTACTACTACTGCTGCTGCTGTTAATCCTACTACTACTTAATAGCAACACTACCATAACCATCGACGTAGACCCTCATACAACCACAGTAACAACATCAACGCCGTTACAAATACCATTAAACGAAAAGGAGAGCTGCAATTAGGTCGCAAGAACTGCTAGAAATATCACCCAAATTGCCCCTTACAATAGTAAAGTATTTCTGAATATTGAATAAAGGGTTGGTCATATCCGGAATCGCTTTTATTATATTTTATCTCGACTATCGCTTGCCAAAAATTAAACAAAACGAATACCATTATATTTAAATACAAGTAACGTAAAACAGTAATGATTCTAAAAGCCTGTATCCCAGCCATATAACAACTTTATCACAAGCAACTCTACCACCGCAACAAGTCATGTATCACTACAAGAAACAGTGCGAATGTTTTACCACTTAAGAGGAGGGTCTAAGTCGATTGCATTGACATCAGTACTTGACTGGTACTTAATTTATCGACCCCATGATGATGAAAAGCAATGTCGACCTCGGAAGAATTTGACCTCAGAAATAATATGTCGAACGAAATGCCGATAAATACTCTGTACGATATCATACCGACTCCAGCAGCTCGCCACCCTATCTTCATTACTCAATTACAATATAATACGAGTAAGTTTACTACAGTCTCAGGCCGTACTGAATTCTTAAAAAATGTTTATTTCAATACAGTTCTATATTAAAGAGATGAGGAAGCATTTACATCATTTACATTATTTACATTTGACAGATTCGAGCGGTTCCAAGCAGTGCTGTTTTCTGCAAGTGCTCCACCCTTATTGCAGCCCCTAGTTGTTCCACGGAATTCTCGAGATTTTTGCTCACTGTTCCCAGGGCTCTGACAATTATTGTACTACTGCTACCTTTTTCATCGACAACAATTGCTTAACCTCCCAAGCTAACCTGTCATATCTATCGACTTTTCTTACTTCCTTATCGCATACTTTGTTGTCAGCTGGGCATGCTATATAGTTTGTTTTCTTCCTCAATTAAGACTATTTCTGGCTTGCTATTCTCTATCTCATGGTCGCACTGAATCATAAAATCCCATAGAATCTTTTCATTTCTGTTTTCGACGATGCTTCCAGTTTGTGGTCGTACCAATTTTTCGCTGTCAAGTCCATACTTGCTGCAAAGTGCCCAAATGGACAAGCCTAGCTATATTGTCGTGGCTATATTGTCTCTTATATTCCTTCTGGGCTAGTGTTAGTCTGCGCATGTACTCCACCTTAAATCATTTTGTTATTTCATTCTCCTTCAATATATCCATTTCCAAATCCCCAATTTCTTATAGCCAGTCTCTTCTATCTGCTTCATAACCTTCCTCCGACAGTATCGTTACCTCGTCCATACATTTGATTCTGCCTCTTTTCAAGTGTAGCACACCACACTTCCTCAGTCCGAACTCTATTCTGATATCAGCACTGAAGGTATACACCGTATCAACGAGGGAACTGACTTGGGCTTCATCTTTACAATAAAGTTTGAGGTCATCAATGAATAACAAATAGCTGACTACAATTATTCACGTCATTGCTTGGAATCGAACTGGGAATCTTGGGGTTAGTTGCCCGCGCTCTTAACCACTACGTCATATGCCTACGGGAATAATAATAATAACAACAACAATAATAATAATAATAATAATAATAATAATAATAATAATAATAATAATAATAAGTAAACATAAGAGCAGCACAGCAAACCACAGCACATACCCAAGGCGCACAGAGCTGCGCTCGGTAGTGAAGTGAAAGCACGTTATAAAAATAAAACTACTGAATAATAATAATAATAATAATAATAATAATAATAATAATAATAATAATAATAATAATAATAATAATAATACCATCGAAAATTATCTTGGGAATGACAACCCAGGTTCGGAATTTTTCCAACACACCTGATGAAGGCTGGAGGGTATATCAGCCGAAACGTTGTGTTAACAACAAACAAGATGAGGACAAATGTCCGTCAAATGCAAATAATGTATCTTTATTTCAAATTAGGACGTCCTGAGAAAGAGTTGACAATCTGGAATCTTGTGTCAGGTTGTTTTGATCGAATATTTCATCAAGAAACTTGCATCTGGGAATATAGAGACTGCACAGAAGCTCACAGGTCGGGCTGTATTGTATGCGTTCTCCTTGTGATGCTTTGGATATGACTGAGACTCTCTCGAAACGTACAAAAGTAATTCAATATCAAAGTAGTTCAGTTTCTGGAACAAAGAACGTTCAGCGTTGAAACCGACGTAGAAACAGTCAAATGCCCTACACTAAAGAAAACTATCGCTCCCAACAACTACATGACGCTACCAGCTCAATCATTACATGTATTACTTTTACCACCAGCTGCAGAAAAGGTTGCACAAACAGAGAGTCACAAACAACACTAAACAAATCCTACGAGAGTCTCACTTCAAAATCCCGCACTCTGAAAAGCCTGGTAACTAAATATCCACCATAACACGCATGACCTTCTTCAAAATGGCCATGAACTTTTGATATTTTAATCTTAGATAATCTGAGACTGATGAAAATTAAACCTGGTGATCATGGGTGTGAAGATCTCAATGGGCCTCAGCCACGTGAGCATAGATATTTAGTTACCACTCAGCAAAAGAAACAAGACAACTGATGAGGGACAAAGTAGATATAACACTTTATTAATTCATTCATTATTAAAGACACGGGAAATATGAAATAAATGATATTCTGTAGTTATTGAAAGCGAAAGAATCCCGGATGTTCATGGGGCACAGAAAGGGCCTTCGTACATAAGTAGCATGTTAAGGCATGACTTGATCAAAATAACAAAACATAAAAACAATAGCAACATTAAGAAGAATAAGATAACAGCATAACAACCACAACATCACCAAATGTACAACTGATTATAAGACATCGAAACTATATTTAAATTGAATGTGTCCCATTAGCAACAGCCACAGCAATACTTGCAACACACGTCTAAGACAATCGCAACCACCACTACCACAACCACTGCATTTATACCAGAACCAACTTCGAAAATACAAATTGTACGACGATAAAAGCCACTACATCACAAAACACTACCACCATCCCCACCACCGCCACAGTAGATTCACAAGAATCAACTCTACAAGTGAGAGTTGTAGAAGATCAACAGCTTCTACAATAAAACCGCCGTCATCACTAGCACAACTCGCTCCAGTTCCACGCAAGAGCCATCTCCATCTTCAACGCCGCCGTCACGTTTAGCACCACCACTAAAGCCAACGCCACCGTCAGCACCACCAGCATCGCCACACCAGCAACACAAACACGTTTAACACCACGAGTGGCACCACCACCACCAACACCACTACTAACGCCAGCACAGCCAGGACCACCACCACCACCACCACCACCACCATCGTTACTGCTACTAACACCAACACAGCCATGACGACCACGACGAACACTACTACAAACAAAACCGCCACCACCACCAACAAAAACAACACCACTACTAACGCCAGCATAGCAAGGACCACCACCACGCTACTAACACCAACACAGCCATGACGACCACGACCAACACTACTACAACCACCACCACCACCTCCACCACCGCCGCCGCCACCACCATTAAGCATCTAGTAAATCAACAACAATAACAACAGCTATACCTACCAGTTATCTATTGTACTAAATCTGTACAATGGAGCAGCCTCAAGCTTTGCTCTCAACTTTCTTGTTTAGCATTTTTACTTCTTATTATTTTTCATATTTTTCTAATGTTTTCCCCAGTGTTTTTTTATACGCTGATTTTCTTCGTCTTTCTTTTTTGTTTCTTTATAGTATGTTTTCATTGCTATTTTTTGTTTTGTTTTTGGAGGGGCTTGTTGTTAGTATATTTTATTATTATTTTTTTTATTATATACGCTGTTTTTTTCTTTATTTTCCTTTATATAGATTTTGATGGTAAGAAGCGATCCAACCTCATTCAGGAGATGTCATAATGTTTTATTTCAATACAACATTATTGACGTGGTAAACAAATAGGAAAATTTCTCATCGATTATTTTGGCAGGGCATCTTAGGAGAAGATAATAGAATACGATGGAAAGGAGAGAAGAAGGAGGAAGAGGAGGAGAAGTAGAGGAGCAAGGAGGGTCGGGGGTGGCGGCAGCTAAAGAAGCAACAACAGATAACAAACAAACAGGAATAAAAAGTGCACTGTTTAACAGGAGATGTAGAGGGCGAAAACAATATGGCGTTAGGAATTGTTTTACTTTCAAAATGGCACATCACAAGATACTACTCATCTTTAGACAAACTTTCAGACATTTATTATGATCATTATTATTATTATTATTGTTCAGTAGTTTTATTATTATTATTATTATTGTTATTATTATTATCGTTGTTATTGTTGTTGTTGTTGTTGTTGTTGTTAATGTTGTTTTTTGTTATTAATGTTGTTCTTGCTATTCTTATTAATGTTAATATTGTTGGAATGTTTTACTATAATTTTAGGGCACGGGATAGCAGAATCGATCCAGTTCCGGACAAAATAATGTTTGTAGAGTTTATGGAGATGCTCCTTATAGTGGTTGTGTTGGTGGTACCGGTGGAGGTTGATCGTGGTGATGTTTCTGTTGGTTTGATGATGGCAGTGGTGGTTGTGGTGGTAGCTTTTACAGTGAGATAAAACCAGTCTAACGTCACTAAAAACGCTTTCATATTGTTAGTTACCGTTCTTTAAGTCCCTAATCGTTTTAAGTTCTTTATAGTTTACCATTGTTTATCAAACTTCCAGAATCAATGGCATAATTGACAGTTCAATGCTGGGTTCAGTTCAAACGCCTTTTACATCCCAGTTCTTACCAATGCGGAATGAAACCTAAGAATTTCTCAAATAAAGTACGAAGTTGGTATAATCGACTATAATTTTCTCCTTGAGCTAAAGTAATAATTTTTATTCATTATTATTATTTACTGTTTAACTTCTGAAATTAACCTGTCATATCTCTCGACGTTCCTTTCTTCTTCATCGCATACCTTGTTGTCAACTGGGCATACTATGTTATGATCCAAAATAGTTTGTTTTCTTTCTCAATTAAATCTGTTTCGCTTCTTATTCACTATCTCATGGTCGCACTGAATCATTAAATCCCATAGGATCTTTGCATTTCTATTTTCGGCAATGGTCGCACCAATTTTGCTCTGTCAAGTCCATACTTGTTGCAGATTGTCGAATTGACAAGCCCGGCTATATTGTCGCGGCGTGTCTTTATATTCCTTCTGGGATAGTGGCGTACATTGGCAGGTAACATGCCATACGGTTTCACCGTTTTGTCCACAGATTCTGCACTTATCACGTTCTGCTGTGCTGTCTATTCTGTATTTTATGTAGTTTGTTCTTAGTACTTACTCTTGTCCAGCACAGATTAGAGCCTCCGTTTCCGGCTTTAAATCACTTTTAGTCATCCACAGCCATCTTCTTTCTCTGTCTGTCTTATCTTCAATATCCCTGTGAAAATGACCATGCATTCTTTTCTTTACCCACTTATTTTCAGTTTCGTTCGTTTTCAATTGCTTGTGTTGTGCTTTATCTTTGCAATCTTTCATCCTATGCAAGCTTGACCTTCTTACTTCTAATGATGGCGGTTCTGTGGCATTTTTACATATCATGCTATGTTGTTTTCTTCTGCTCTAATGATGTGTTTGTATCCAATAAGTTCTCTTCCCCCACTTTTTCTGTCTGTGTCACGTTTTAGGTGGAGTGACCAATATCTAGTTAGCAACTCCCTTTTCGTTCTACTTAGCTGTTTAGTTCGTCTACTGTCCAAGCGATTACCCTGCTCTGTATCTAGGGGGTGAAACCACGCAGGTGCTGATAGGTTCAATCTTATTCCGTCCGTTTATTTTCCATATTTTTTCCAGATGCCCGTACATTGACTCTGCGACTTTTCTAGTCAATAATTTCCACATAAGTGGCAAGCAGGATATCAGCCAGTAATTCTCTACCGTATTGTCTTTTTTCATGCTTTTTCGATTATTATTATTATTATTATTATTATTATTATTATTATTATTATTATTATTATTATTATTATTATTATTATTATTTTGTCGTTAGTAGCCTTGAGTGACGATTTGAACAGAAGTTTAGATTTATCGTGATTTACTTCATTAAAAGAAGATTTCTAAAAGAAAATTGTTTAAAATTTGTTTCTGTCACCGTAAATAAGAATCATTTGAGTTAAACACAATATTGAAACATAGAATGACATCGAATTACAAGGCTGAAGACGTTTCAACTCCAAACATCCATTTTACTGTGTTTACAACATAACACTACGTCGGAAAGCATTGTTTGAAAGTCATTTCACAGTGTAGATTGCGAATTCTAAGTTGAAAATTCTTGATTTCCAATTCGTTTGTTGAATATAGATGGATCTATAAAGGAGTGGAAGAAAGGCTCGAAATGATTATATGAGTTAATTTAAGTTTTATCTTTCTTCCAAATATGTAGAAGGAAATAGTAAGCATAGAGCCATATCTTATTGAAAATGATTGCCGTTAAAAATTATGAAATTCTTTGAGGTCTAACAGATAAGAGAGCGAAAGTGAAAACATTTGGCGAAAGAGAAAACATATAATTGAGAAACATATTTACATTTCATCTTACGGAATTCTTGAACGGTTTTTTTATTGCTTTAGGGATTGGATAGAAGACGAAGCCTTCAGTTATTATGTCACAAAATTTGCAATATAATGCAGAATATTTGGGCAAGAACATTGGACATCAAACAGACTAGCAACGTGGTGAAAGAGAAGTAATATTAGAAGAAAAGAGAACATTGGAGTTGGAGAAAACTCTTGAATTATTACTCACAATTGTGTAATCCACAAAACAAATTCCAAAAACATTCAGAGGAGACATGACAAAGAGACGTGAATGTTAACGCTAAAGTAGTGCCTCCCATCTTCCTCTATGCGTTGTTTAAATACATAGTTTTTTCTTTAGTTTCTTTGTTTTATTCAAAAGTGTGGGGCATATTGTCGGATGTGAGAAGACTGAAGGAGGCAATCTGATATAAAGGCAGGATGACAGAAAGACGATAAATAAGATATATGTTGATAATTACGGTTGATCGGGCTTGGTTGTGAGGACGAAGAGAAATAATTGTTTGAACTGTATACAATTGTTTGTCATATACACACCAAGTGTGTTTATTTGCATGTGATTTGGTCGAGATATGAGTGCTCTGATGCCAGTGAAGGATTAAAAGACTTCAAAATATAAAAGTGTATATTGAGAACGATAGACAAGAGCCATAAGTGATCTTGAAAGTTTAAATTGGGGAGGTGACGGAGCTATAAATTGATTAGCAATGTTGCATTATGGGTAGATTTCTTAAGGGGAAATTGAAAGTGTTGCGAGTCAAGTTTGGTTCATCATGAGACAGTTACGTTGCTTCTATGATTTTAAGTGCAAATTGATATGATATCAACATTACAATATTGTGGAACCTCTTCTGTGTGTCATTCTCCGAAAGGCAGAAAGGAAGATTAATGAATCAGAGGAGTGTGACAGGTATCTCTTAAAATGTCAAATATTCTATAATGCTACTTTTATTGCCTGAGTGCCCAAGGATGAGGCAACCAAACATCAATGTGGATATTAAAATGATATGCAAGGCCTGTGAATTATACATGCAGAGTCAAATCAGTCCCCAAAGCACAGAATCCTTATAGGTAACATCCAACTCAAACACAGGAAGAATTACAATTAAATGGTACTTGCATTATTCCTGGGATAATACATTTTCCGTTACACTTAGCGCATGCGTGAAATAGTTGAACGTGCGAAGAAGAAATTCCTCAGTTCCAACAGTCACAGCCACCATATTGAAACAAATCTTTGTCATTCATAGTTCAATCATTTTTCCACACATAAGTATCACAAATATGTATTACCCGACTTAGCTCGTCGCAAATTACAATAGGCATTAAAGAACAAGATTGAGGTCATTAACGTAGGTTCGCGTTCTCGTTCAGAATCCCCTTGAATTCAGCAAATGGAGTATTTCCGGATCAGATGCTTCCTACGCAGAAAAATTCTATTTCTAAAACAACATTTCAAAGCCATGTGGAAGAAATTAATTGACCAAGTGGAAGCCAAACGTACAAATATATCCATGGGCACTCTCTATCTCCCTCTCTTTCTCTCTCTGTATATATAT
>NC_068986.1:113550580-113551363 GCF_001194135.2 Octopus bimaculoides
TATATATATATATGTATATATATATATGTATATATATATATAATTGTGTGTATGTGTGTTTGTGTGTGTGTGTATGATGTATGTATGTATATATGTATATATATGTATATGAATAGAATCAACAAATGAGATCCAGAGATGCTCAATATAGAAAACAGACGCGCTCAAATGATTTGAGTATACACTCCAAAATCTTGAAAGAGTACTAGGTCCCCGGGGTAAACAGTACTCTATAAGAGGAATCTAGGTGAGCATATATGGAGACAAAGATGTCAATAAAGAAATAAAACCGCTTGGGAATGATGGATATATAGAATATACTTACATACATTGAGAGAAATGAAAGACTGAAAATAGTCAGGTTATGAACATTAATGAATAAATATATAGATATATTAACAAAATACAAAGACAAAAAAAAAACATCTTAATTGTGAAGGCAAGGCATCACAGGTCCAACAGATATTCCTGGGTTCTCGGAATGACGTCATATTGGTAGCTGTAGTTCGCAACAAGTTAAGTATATGCAGAGCGTAGTGGAAGCATATAAACATTAAGTAAATCCAGCCTCCCTCTTCAGGATGGAGAGATAGCCATCTCTATTTACTTGTATATATGTATGAATATTTTATTTATCTAACACAAGCAGTTTTGTTTATTTGTATCTTCATCTTTTTCTGTATACATGTATGTTTGCATGAAAAGGACAATAGATATTTATATACATATGTATAAATATATACATATGTACATAGACATTTATATATATATATATATATATAT
>NC_068986.1:113551509-113552995 GCF_001194135.2 Octopus bimaculoides
CTATTTCTAATTTGGTGCGTAGCGAAACAATTATAGCTGACTATTTGATTATAATTATGTACATAATTATAGAATGTGTGTGTGTGTGTGTGTGTGTATGTGTGTGTGTGTGTGTGTGTATGTGTGTGTGTGTGTGTGTGTGTGTGTCTATACTTTACCTTTGTAATGGTCTAGGTATGTATGCACATGAATGCATCCGTCATTTAGGATGTGTCTGTATTTATGTTGTGAAGCTTAGCAGTGGGACAAAAAGAGATCAAATTAGTTGCAGTTTTGATGTGATCCACTTCAGCCTTGGACAAGTTGAAAGTGATCATATCCACCCAATGTTGTGTCTGAATCACGTGCAAGAACAAAAGAAATATTCGTTTCAGTCACAGAATTTCTAGAAATACATTATTCACGTTTCAGCTACAGTTTTGGAAAAGATACGATATTATTTAAGGGATTTTACGCTACTCTTTCTAGCATAAAAATAGTTGCATTGGTCAACGTTTATTATTTCAATGTTGATTAGGTTAGTAGTAGCAATGGTGAATTTTAGCAAATATACAGAAAAAAAAGAGGTGATTATTTCCAAGAGAGAGATAGATATATAGGTAAAGAGAGATATATAGATGGATAGAGAGAGAGAGGGAGAGAGAAATACGTAGGTAGAAAAGGAGAGAAGTAGAGACAGAAATCAGTGGATAGAAAGAGAGAAAGAGAAAGGGTGTAAGAAAAAAGACAGAGAAAATATGTTCTATCGTAAACGGACTTCATTGGTGAACATTTAGAAAAAGAAATGAAAAAATGCACCAAAAAACTCCAAAAGAATATATAAAGTTTAAAAAGCGTCATTGAGTAAAATGGAAACAATAGGGGTTTTAAACAAAACAATAAAGAAAAACAAATGGCAAGAAAACAACTGATGTTTTTTTCTCTGTTGTGTGTATAGAGAGGGCAGGATAATTGATAAGATGTGTTGTTGGACTGTCAAGTTTATAGATCCAATAAATGATCAGGCTAATTATAAAAGATCTGTAATGAATCACAGCTCCGATAAACGAGTCAGATTGCTTTGATCGAGCAGTTACGCTACCAATGTAACCTGCGTGCAATAGTTTGCCATACAATACAGATCAATAGCGTTGCCATGGACGACAATCATAATAACGAGACTCATTGTATGCGTAATGTATTTCTGCGAATTCTCTCTCTACTTCTCTCTCACAACCCACATACACACCAATACTCACACACACAAAAATATTTACATATGCATATATATTGGTATATATATTTGTAATATACATATGTATATATGTATATATGTATATACACACATATTTATATACATATACATATATGTGTATGCATATATCTAAAATACGTATATATATATATATATATATATATGTGTGTGTGTATATGTTATATTTGTGTATATATATATATATATTTATATATATGCATTTATATATACGTATACATATATACATATATA
>NC_068986.1:113553954-113555877 GCF_001194135.2 Octopus bimaculoides
TATATATATATATATATATATATATTATACATATATATGTGTGTGTGTGTGTGTGTGTGTGTGCGTGTGTGTGTGTATGTATGTATGTATGTATGTATATCATACTTGTTTTAGTCATTGGACCCATTTGTGGGCACATCTTTGAGGGGTTTAATCGAACAAAGCACTCCCAAAACTTTTTTTTACACCATGGTACTTACTCTAGCAGTCTCAATTGTCTAATCGCTAAGTTACGGTGACATAAACATCGTTGCCAAGCGTGGATATGGGACAAATACATACACATATTATATGACGGGCTTCACTTAGTCTCTGTCTACTATTACAACTGACAAGACTTTGGCTGCTTTTAGTTGAAGACACTTGCCGAAGTGAACCTGCAACCCTGTTGTTGGGAATCAATCTCCTCACAACTCAATCACTCAAGCACCACACACAGCCATGCATGTACCTACAAAGGTTCATTTTCTCATATCGGAATGTCCACTTTGCCTGAGCTTGGATGCACGGGGGCAGTTTCTTCTCTTGTTTTCATTGATTGTAGACACTTCAACAGTTCCTTTGTCTTCAGCAATGTTCTGGGAAACTACGTTAGGGCCTCTTCCCTTGAGAGGTTTATTTTCTTTTTCAGCCCTTGCACCTCTTGGATATTTTTGCAAACGGATTGGAAGACGGTTAGATTATTAATGTTGTCTCCTTTATTGCGCTTTTCGCTTGGGACTCGCGCATTTGTACTACTGTTTCTGTGAGGGGTTTCACTTGGAGCAATAGCATTTTAAAGAAAGATGTCAAGTTTATCTAATCTCACGCACATCTTCACACACACACACACACACACACACACACACACACGCACATACACATTCGCACACACACATACACACATTATACACACATTGAAATACACGCGCACATATATATTCTTATAATCTCAACTCTCTTTCGCTCTAGTAAATCAGTGATATTCAGTGCCACGGATTAACTAGAGTAATTCTATCTGGGAACACTTCCAGTTACTCGACATCTGAGTTGCGTTACGTATTTCTTTCGTTGTGGGTTGTGACTACATGTGAGATGGGTACGTAAATGGGGAGAGAGAGACCGAAAGAGAGACAGACAGACAGACAGAGACAGTGAACGAATAAAGTCGACACGAGAGAAGAATGAGTGGGGATAAAGGGAGAAAGTGAAGGGATGAGGTCGTGGAGGAGAGTAAAAGAGTATATGAGGGGTAGGGAGAGAAGAGAAGGGAGATTAAGTTGAGAGGAGAGAGCAAGTGAAGGAGGGAGAGGAGAGTAAGTGGTTATAAGAAGGTAATGAGAAGAAAGGGGGTAGGTTGAGAGGGCAGAGTAGGTTGAGACAGAGAGGAGGGCAAGGTGAAGGTGAGAGGAAATAGTGGATTAAAAGAGAGACAGAGGAGTGAAAGGGAGGGGAGAGTAAGTGAGGGAAAAGTGGAGAGGAAATAGAAAGGAGGGAGGTGAGGAGCAGGCTGGGAGTATAGCAGGTGAGGCGGTGGGGTGGTGAGTTGAAAGAGAGAAAATGGAAGGATTAAGGGTTAGAAGGAATGGAGGTGAGAAAGAGAATGGGGAGAGGAGATGAGGGGTCGGTGGAAGGAAAGAAGGTTAGGTGGAGGAGAACGAGTTAAAAGAGTGAGTATGGAAAAAGGGGTCAGAGAGAATAGGGAGGTTGTGGTGGCTGAAGGGAACGTGATATTCTACATTCGAAGAGAGAGAGAGAGAGAGAGAGAGAGAGAGAGAGAGAGAGAGAGGAATATCGATAGAGAGGGGAAATACTGAGCGACCCGTGAAACATATATTGATTGAATTGTTCCAGCTGTTGATAAACATAGGTATTATGAGATATTTGGGGTGAGATGTTATATGCGGTTTAGATTTCGGAAAATTATATATATATATATAATAT
>NC_068986.1:113556228-113561661 GCF_001194135.2 Octopus bimaculoides
ATATATATATATATATATATACACACACATATACATACACACACACACATATATATATATACAAGCATACATACATATATATGTATGTGTATATGTATATCTGCATATATATGTGTGTGTGTGTATATATACATCTGCATATATATATATATGTGTGTGTTTATGTATATCTGCATATATATGTGTGTATGTATGTATGTGTATGTGTATGTATGTATCTATTGTATGCATGTATGTGTGTATGTAAAATGTATGAGAAATCTTTTATAAGCTGTTGCGATGCGTGAAAACAATATAAAGCCTATTTGTACACAGCGAAAGATATCAAATTAAATATCTTGTCATGTTTACCCAACGTTAACGATATGCTATAGTCACGTAAACAAACCTACATATTTTAGGTCTAACAAAAACATGAACAACGCCGCTTACCTGGATAATTTCTCATTTGATAACTTACATTAATGAACACAATTTGTAATACATACTTTACTTCAAGTTATTACTCTAAGAGACAAAATGTAAACGAGAAATTTGACAATATTTCCAATTTTTTCAGTCACGAGGCGTCGGGCTGGAGATTTTCGAGAATTCGATATCAGACATTCTGGCCTCGGGTTCTCGTCTAAGATTCTATGTATTATACCAGGAACTGCCGGTATCAACATTGAAGTCATTTATTTGTCCGGACTCTCCGCTAAATTTCGATCAGGTCCTACATTGTTCACAAAATTTGAATTCATTTATTCTGGTTAGTAACAATTCATTTTAGACTTGCCTATGATGTCGCTCGTTCCATCTTCATAAGCATGTATTGCTTTAGTGAAAGGAAGCAATAAAAATATACAGAAATGAATCATTTGCGAAGCTATCTTCATCAGGAAATGTTCGGTCGTAAGGCATTTATCGTCATAAGACCATTGATGGCAATAACAATATTAAACTCAACGTTGTACTTCCTTCGCCGAGTCTTCGATACGGGATAGGTTTATAACACCTCTTCAGAAGTTCACATGTAATAACAGCTTCATTTTATCGTTTTGCTTTGGAGATGACTTTTGGGAAATTACAAGTTTTAGGATTCATTGTTTATTATTGTTTATTTATTGAGTCATTAGAATTTCTGGACAAAATGTTTCGTGACATTTCTTCCGGTTCTTTCTTTTAGTCAGTCTTCAAATTGCACTGAGATCGACTTTGCCTTTCGCTACTTTGAGATCGATAAAATAACTTCCAATCAAGTCGATGCAATCAATTTTCTCCTTACCTCAAAACTGCTGCCCTTCTGGACAAATATATTCTCCTCCATCATCTATTTATCATAGTTTCTCGTAGGAAAATCTTAGTCTGTCGTAGAAATGTAACACCGCGCCTTTGTCAAGTACTTAAAATTTTCTTTTTTTTTTTCTCTTTTCCACTTCTATATTTCGTCCAGTCATGTCTTCAGAATTCAGAGGCATTTCTTGCCACCGTACTATCATGATATTTTGTAAACTTTTTTCCAAATAAGTTTTTATTTATTTATCTATTTATATATTTGTCTATTTATTAGCTATTTTCTCCTTCCATCTTCCAAATTCTATGTGCTGACTTCCTTGAAGACAACAATTATTTTCAATAATGTTACTACTATTATTATTGTTGTTGTTGTTGCTTAAACTGTCTGTACCATCTGCTTTCCAGCGTAAAAATGTAGCCACCTATATGATACCTTAATTCATGAAGACACTTCACACAGTTTACCAAATCTTTTTGTCACCTATTAAAATTATAGCCGCTCCTGTGCCTCTAATAGTTACGATTCACCATTTTCTTTTTCACTCGTTGTCTATAAAACATTTCAACCATAAAAATCAAAACCTCCGCCATTTATTTTCTCTTATCTTCAAATTATTTCCCGACCAAATATTATAACTAACAGAATTTTAATACTATCTCGCACATTAAAGCAGCCACATGGCACAAGCGTTAGCACGCCGGGAAAAATGCTTAGCTGCCTTCCGTCTGCCTTTACGTTTTAAGTTCAAATCCTGAAAAGGTCGACTTTACATTTCATACCTTCGGGGTCGATAAAATAAGTATTAGCTGAGCAATATGGTCAATGTAATACACTAGTCCCTCTCTCCACTCCCAATTGCTGGCATTGTGACACCAATAGTCTCTTCTCGTGCCTCGGGTTCGACGGTCTTCAGGTGACACATTATCTAAAAGCTTAGTCCTGCCTGTTTGGGAAGGAATAGAAGAAAAGAAGCAATCGCTTGAAATATTTTGTTATGTGTAGATTACAGTTTCAGCGAGGAATGTCCTGCTGATAGGTCATTAACACCACTACTTCCTGATTCTACTACAGCTTAACTTTAACGGATGCTACATAATGGAATTAAGAAATCGATATTTCATAACTATATCGTACATTTTATCTTTGGAAACACTTATCGGTTATTCCTTTGAAGTCGCTCTGTCACAAAGACGTCGGTGAGTATACAACGCACGAGATGTCAACCTTATGTCATATTAATATGATATTTCAAAACAAATTGTTACTTTCGTCTCTTTTATGTGTTAACCATTAGTAAAACTATATTTCTGGATAAGAAAAAATATCTGTCTTCTATAAATCGTTATGTTCATATTCTTCCTCTACTTTACTTTGACTAACTGCACTACAAGTTGATGTGTTTTTATTTGGGTCATTGACTTACTTTATAGCAGCAAACACAGGCCTCACTTCTCTTTTATCAATTTAAGAACATAAGCTATATATTTCTATTGACTTTCCTGATCTCATTGATTGAGGAAGACGTTCGTGTGTGTCTCATAGTCAATACATTCAGATGCAACCAGACAAAGATGCTATAAATGTTACAGTTTGTTTGATGTTTTTACTGACTGTAAAATAACCAAAACTAAAATTTCGTTCAAGTCAAAGTTGAAACTTGTCAGAGAAAAGACTATTAAAACAAATTCATTTAAGTTGGATGGTCTTCATTAATTGTGTTATATAGTGGGAAATGGGAATGTAAAGAAAATATCAAGATAAATGAGACATGTCTCTATAGGTCTAAGATGTTTTTAGAAAATTGTGACAGATATCTGTCATGATTTCATGGGTTCATAAAGGCCGCTGTGAGTGAGTAAGAGAGCCGTCCAGAATATAGGTAGCTATCTAAGAACTCTTTCTAATAATGAGGAAAATTATTTTTAAAATGTAGTCGTAAATCGCACAATACACACTCAAACGGGTGGATTACATCTTTTTATGAACAAAATAATGCTAAAGTACTTAAAGGAAAATGGGAATAGGCAACATCTGAGAGAACGGAAGGATTGTTATTTCCAGTTAATTGGGTCTCGCCATTTTTAATGGATAGTAATCCAGTAAGATTGTGGCTGTTAAATAGAATATCAACATAAAAGAAGAGCCGTGTGTTTTAACACACGAACAACTGAAATATGGAAAATGATGCATCAGTAGAAGGTTTCTGATAAAAGTCACCAGGGAAACTTTTGTACTGTAACATATCAATACAAGAAAGAAATGTTGGTAAATGTTTCACTAGTTCCACATATAATGAAGAAATTAGCAGAACATTGCTGAAAAGATACTAAGATCAAAGAAAAAGAAAAAGTGAGCTACACTATTTTTCATTGATTCTGGATTGTATTTGGCATAAACCAGGGACAAAGTATGGAACTTAATATACAACTGATTGTTTGTGAAAACAATCCACATTATATGGAACAGGTCCAAGCTCAAGTCACTCGCGGTTCTTTCTATTGTTGTATTCCTATTATTTTTGCAAATATTTCAGAGGTAACAGCATATCCGCAACATTACGTAAAAAATATTATTCAAAGATTTGAAGCAGATACAAAACCAAAGACAGTCCTTGAAATTATTGCCCGCCCTACGATCCCTAGCAAAGTATGTGATTCATATTTCTGTTCATTTGTCTAATATTTGAGATTATCTATTGTGACTACATAGTTATAAACACGGTCATATATTTGTATATAAAACATAGAGGTTTCCACTCTAAAGAATTCCGTAATTAACAATGTCATTCTATTGCCTAGACAGGTTGGTGTGAACCAGCTAGAAGTACTTCACATGCTCGTTCAACACGCTAAAATGAGTACACACATATCCTTCAAACTAAACCCTGCCGTCTAAAAGGGTTCACGGCCACGTTACATGAAGTAATCCTAGAGACGACCAAAACGGACTGGTAAAGGCTGTAATATCTTTAACCACAAACCTATTTCCTCAAGACTTGTCCTGGGCAAAAATATCGGCATGCACTTTATCCTATCCGTTGATATATCAATGCTTGGAAAACCCTGGTCTTCATAAAAACTTCCTAGATAGAGGCCTCGTTTCTACTCACTGGAAGTACATTGCGTACAATTAAAATAATTTAAATGCGAGATGACTCAGTTTCCTAAAAGAGGCAGAATGATAATTTCCAACTTAAAATATGCGGTGGCGTGATCTGCTAGAAACTGCACCCAACGAAACGAGTCAATAATTACTCTTTCCTTCAAACAATTACATGTTACACATTATTCAGTTGTTGATTTTGGTGATGGTTCGTACTATATCTGCCCCCCCCCCCCAAAGGAGTCGATTGTAATAAAGACTGTTCAGATTATTCAGAATATTCAGATTATTCCATATTTTTATAGGTACAGGGTAGCAAGAGCTACATTGTACCTATAGGGTAGCAAGGGCTACATTGTACCTATAGGGTAGCAAGGGCTACATTGTCCAATGTTCCCTTAATGAAAAACACTCCAGTATGATTCGAAAAAAAAAACTAACTTTCATTTCTATCGAGTCACGTGACCGTCCAGATGTTTCCTCGTCGTCTCAAGACCATTCAGTAATGATTAATGACGTCACTGTCCCCGTGAGCGACAAAGAGGACGACTGTGTGGTCGGTTGGTTGGTTGGTTAATGGCTACTCTCTTCAACTTCGGTTGTCAATAGCAACGCTTCCTCTTGACTTATATGTATTTATATAAGGAGATTCTCTGAAACGTTCAGTTGAACAATTGTCGTAAGACTGACTTGTATACACATAACGTTGTCATTCTCTCTCTCAAACTAAATCATCTTGTCTCACAGACGTGATATAGAAATGAAGTTGGCATAGAAACAGGAATATAGTGCCATTGAAGTATAATGAAAACGATATCATTTCTCATTGTTTCTCTTGGAAACAATGGTTCACATAATGAGAGGGAGAGAGAGAGAGAGAAACTTGATGCTATACAACTATCTAATTATCTATCTATTGGAACGAAAACACACACACGCGGACACACAGGCGAACACACACTCACATACACTTATAAATACATACTCATACACATGCGCGCACACCCACATATATGTATGTATATATATACATATATATATATATATATATA
>NC_068986.1:113561947-113563774 GCF_001194135.2 Octopus bimaculoides
TATATATATATATATATATATATATATATATATATGTATATATATCCATACATACATGCATACATACATCCATACATACATACATACATACATACAGACAGACAGACAGATAGATAGATAGATAGATAGATAGATAGATAGATAGATAGATAGATAGATTGATAGATAGATATATGTTGTGTGTGTGTGTGTGTACCCTAGAAAATCCATAATTCATAGAAAAATATGCACTCATATATTTGTCATATTTGTCATTAGAAAGGGCATAATAATGGTGATGTACAGTATTATATATCCATTACAGCAGATCGCAGCAATCGGTTTCGCACTAGGAGTTCAACGGGGTGAAAATATGTTAAATAACAACACGATTATGTAAGCTTGCATTCTTCAGAGATAACAGTTATGCACGACAAGATGGTGACTTAATTTTTGGAGGTGGACGAGTACATCCTGTTTGTGGTTACTGGGGAAAAGTCGGCAATTCAGTAAAGTCATCACATTTTTTCTTGTACGACTGCTATCTCTAAAGGGCGCTATGTTGCATGAGTGGGCTGTTAACTAGCACCTCGTGGAACCTCTTGTGCAAAACCAATTGGTGAAACCGATTGGTATGATATTGTACAAATTCGATTGGGATACGCTTGATAATTGCAGTTCTACAAAGAAATAAAATGTGAATACAATGGCTGGAATATGTTCGATCAGTGTTCATCCATTCCCCTAATGGTTGTGTATAAACAGCAATATCTGTTATTATAGGTTCTTCACGTAAAGGAATTCAGGTGAGGCAATGCAATGCACTTCGTCATAGGATTCAGCGCTTGGAGTAAAACTGATGCTGTTTATTTATGTGCAGTTTCAATGTTTGAAGTGAAACCATACAGATAAGACTCGATCCGCCGTTGCAGATTCGCAAATTTAAGGCAGTCTATTTGTGCGTTTGTTCTGCAGTAAATACATTTTGAAATCTTAAACTCCAACCGTTAATGACTGTTTAAAGTCGAGAGCTTTATCTCGCGGCAAAATGTCGAAATACATGATTCCGCTGTGTTTGTTTTGATTTCGAGTTTAACAAGAAATGAAATAATTGCTGCCCTGTCAGCAGATACCTCAAATGTGATTTTTGATGTCTCTTGCACTTTTGAAGATAACATCGGCGTTTGTGGTGCAGATAAGTGCAAACTAACCATTTTTAGCTGGAACTCACAATTTATTGCAATTTCTGTTAATAATCAAAGAAGGCAGCCAAATTGAACTTTCCAGGAAGAAATGTAAATTAGTAAGCGGAGAATTTTAGAGCGAACTGCGGTGACGTTTGCATTCAATCTAGTGTCTGATCAAATTACAGCAACAAATATTTAAATTATTTCGCAGGAAATGTATTGCACACGTAAGTATGAGTTCATTATTGTCTGATAGAAGATCGATGAAGTTTTGAGGCGTGTAACTCTAATAGGATACGAAATGTTAATGAAAGTACTAAATCACCTGACAGCCATCAATAGCTGCCTGTCGAGACCAATAATGCCGGAAGTGAGCTACTCGAAGACTTGAGGCGCCATCTACCTGTAGCACTAATATTTCAAGTTGACATCTTTCTAACGAGTTCAGTAACACGCGATAATTCTGCTCTTGATATTAATAAATACACGGCCAGACTAAAACATATACACATACAAATCAGTATGTATGTATGTATGTATGTATGTATGTATGTATGTATGTATGTATGTATGCATGTAAGTATGTATGTATGTATGTATGCCTATATGTATGTGTGTGTATGTACATGTGCGTATAGATCTGTAAGTTAGTATATATATA
>NC_068986.1:113563885-113568050 GCF_001194135.2 Octopus bimaculoides
ATATATAAATATTGTATTAGTGTGTATGTATACATTATATATATATATGTATGTATGTATGTATGTATGTATGTATGTATGTATGTATGTATGTATGTATATATGTATGGTGGCAAATATAGAGAATGTGGAGCGATTGCGTCATTACATCTGCCATGTATAAACTTGATATTATGTTTCTTTTATAGCACTGCCTACTGACGACGAATCTATTATTACACCAATGGCCAGTGATAGTAGACATCTATCAACTGAATAAAGTATCCAATAACAAAAATATAGAATAAAAATTGAACTCCATAATGATTGATGTAAAATATAACATGACCATTGGCTGGATATTGTATCAACAAATACATCAACAATTAGAAGTGTAGAGAGTGCGATAACAAAAAAGAAAGAAAGTCAAATACATTGTGCATTGAATGTCTCAACATGGGAATTATATGTACTAGAGATTGAAAGCACCGAATAACTGATGAAATAATATTGTTAATATTATCACGTTTCGAATTTTGCTCAATACAAATAGGTAAAGATGGCCGTTATTATAGAAAAAGATTATTAGTGGCGTATGGGGATAGTGGCCGAGTGCATTGGAAAGAATATTTGCCAGTGTTTCACTGTTTCATTAACATGTTTCATGAGAATGTTCGCATCGTGAGTTCGCATCCGATCGAGGTCATCATAACTTTTCTGCCCATTGGGGGCTGTTAAAGGGAAGCATCAGTTAAGCATTATAATCAATTAAACCCCTTTCGTTAAATTTCATCTTACACTCGTATTACAAATACTTTCTTCTTCTTCTTCTTCAATCGTGTATATTATTATTATTCCTTCGTAACACAGTGTAAGTAAAAATGCACAAGAGTCTTTAGTCATATGTCAAGTCACAACAAGGATCTCAGACAGGTAATACTTTCCTTCAGATGCCCAATAAGGCTGCTTTTTGCAAGACCTCAATTTTGCACGGATTTCCTGTTGCCTTAAGAAGTCCTCAAGTTTCAATGGGATTGAGCCCAACGCTCCGATCACCACTGGTATCACTTTTACATTACCTTCTCGCATTCTATACTGTCTTACTATTTTCACTTTTAATTCGGTGATTTTTTCAACCTCTTTACTCACAACATTCATGTCATTTGGTATGGCTACACCAATGATCTGATAGTATTTGTCTCTCTTATTCAATGTGACAATATCCGGCTGACGGTGTTTGATTACACGATCCGTCTGAAAATCATAGTCCCAGAGTATCATTTCTTTTCCATCCTCCTGCATAACTTTACTTGGTACATGCTCGTACCAGTTCCCTGTTACTTCATATTGGTATGTACGGCATAAGAGCCAATGAACGTACACACACACTTTATCGTGGCGGCTTTTTCTGCAAGGCTCTCACACCCACTTACCAAGTGGATCACGTTTTCCTCACTCTTTCCACAGAGACTGCATTTCTGGGTGTCAAAGGTTTTATAGATGTTATACTTCACTAACTTCGTAGCGAGAGCCTGGTCTAGTGCAGCAATGACCAGGCTTTCGGTGGTACGCTTCAAATCATTTCGCTCAAACCATGCCCACAATTCTGTTTTATCCTCAACGTTTTGTGTATTCCTTTCAAACTGTCCGTGCATTCTCATTTCAAGAAGGTCTTCTTTTTTCTTCTCAGCTCTTTGCTTAAACTTTTCCTTGCCCATCATTTCATCTGCATTTACATCCATATCTTTCGCGACATTTTTGCCCGTCATGCTCACGTTTTTGATCGACGTGCTCACGGTTTTGTCTAATAATTAACATAATCCTTTCTACTATAGGCACAAGGCCTGGAATTTATGGGGAGGGAAGATAGTCGATCACATCGACCCCAGTACTTGACTGGTAGTTAATTCATCGACTCCGAAAGAATGAACGGCGAAGTCGACCTCGGCGGAATTTGAACTCAGGATATGAAGACAGGCGAAATACCACTTAGCATTTTTCCCGGCGTGCTAACGATTCTACCAGCTCGCCGCCTTTAATAATCTACATAATAAAAGAAAATCAGTGTTTTTATTAACGACTTAATTATAGTGGCCTGTTTTAATAAACAATCGCATCATCACCACCACCACTATCAAGTTTCATATTTATCGGAAAGAGGACGAATATTTCCACCTAGAGAAGAAATCAGAAAATAATGCAAATTATATCATTATATTATTTATACCATATATTGTATTATATAACATTATATAGCATTATAGATTATATATTATGTTTTATTACATTATATTGTATTACATTTAAATATATTAATCTTTGAAAAGGAAAAAAAAAAGCCAGAAAGAGTTTATTCAATCTTTATCGCATTAAAGCATCTCTACGGGAGAAGAAAACATTACATTTCATTAAAAGAGAAGAATATAACTAATATAGACGTTGAGTTTATCTAAACACAAAAGGTAGTTGACGTGGAAGAAGAAGAAGAAGAAGAAGAAGAAGAAGAAGAAGAAGAAGAAGAAGAAGAAGAAGAAGAAGAAGAAGAAGAAGAAGAAGAAGAAGAAGAAGAAGAAGAAGAAGAAGAAGAAGAAGAAGAAGAAGAAGAAGAAGAAGAATGAACGCGGGGATTAGCGGTGTGCTGTCATTAGAATCGACATAAATCGCTTTACTCGTAGCTACAAGATTCACGCACTAATATTAACGTTGGCTTCCATGTTCCAACTGACACAATTTTCAGGTAGAAGAAAAACATGATTCTAACGTTCTCAGTTGCTCAATACCACTAATAATATACCATCAGATTCCTTAATCTTTTTTTCATTCCTTTTTCCCATTCCTTCTTTTTCGTAACTGTGTTTTCTTCTTCTTCTTCTTCTTCTTCTTCTTCTTCTTCTTCTTCTTCTTCTTCTTCTTCTTCTTCTTCTTCTTCTTCATCGACATAATAACAATAATAATAATAATGATCATAATAATAATAATAATAATAATAATAATAATAATAATAATAATAATGATAATAATAATCTTCTTGCTCTTCTTCTACTACTGTTGCTGCTACTACTACTACTACTACTATTACTACTACTGCTACTACTCCTACACCTACTACTAACACTAATACTACTACTACTGTTACTAGTGTTGCTACAACTAGTACAACCAGCGAGCAGTTATTACGCTTGGTTTAACCGGAAGTTCTTGATGAGTGCTGCGTCATCCAGGCAGACTCTTAAACCCACTTGAGCACACGTTCGTCAGTGAACCGGAAATTCGCCGTGACGTAAGACGACTTCACTAACTACCATTGGCTGCGCATTCTGACGCCACGATCATCGCAGCACCATCCGTCATAGAATCTCTGTTCCCAACGCAATCAGTCGAACATAAGCATTCCGCTCACTAGAGAATGATTTTACCAAATATTTTTCGTTCCTTATTCTTGTATTTATTTTTATTAGTATCATCATCATTATTATTGTTGTTGTTCTTGTTGTTTATCATTATTATTTTTAGTAGTATTATATTTTTCTTTGTTATCTCGTCTCATCATCACCATCAATACGATCATCATCACCATCATCATCATCATCGTCATCGATAACATAATCACCATTAGCATTAGCCGTTTCGTCACCATGGTCGTGTACAAGAAGTCGGAGAGAGATAAAGAGACGGAGAGACGCTGTAGGCAAGAAACGGCTGAAAGAGTAGGAGTAGGTTAACAGGGAGATGGTGAAGGCTTCGGAAAGAGGAGGAGCAGGAGAAGGAGGAGGGGGAAGAGATGAAGTAGGTGGAGACAAGACAAAGTAAGAGATCAACCATGAAAAAAATAACAAAGGGAAGGAAATAAGATATATTAGAGAAAAGTTACAAACACACACACACATATACATACATGCATGCATGCATACATATGCACATACATGCTTGCACAACTTTCGTATGTATGTATGTGTATATATATATATGTATATATATATATATATACATATATACATACATATTCATATACGCATACATATATATTCACACATATATGTATACACACGCACAAACATACATCGCCGTCTGTATGGCTTTCTGCGCACTCACGTACAAACACGAACACACACATGTGTATACATATATATATTTCCTTACAAATGCTCACACACTCACACCTCTCTCTCTCTCTCTCTCACACACA
>NC_068986.1:113568100-113570744 GCF_001194135.2 Octopus bimaculoides
TATATATATATATATATATATATATATATTTATATTGATATTTATGCATATATATGTATATATATATATATATACATATATACATACATATTCATATACGCATACATATATATTCACACATATATGTATACACACGCACAAACATACATCGCCGTCTGTATGGCTTTCTGCGCACTCACGTACAAACACGAACACACACATGTGTATACATATATATATTTCCTTACAAATGCTCACACACTCACACCTCTCTCTCTCTCTCTCTCACACACATACACCCATGCACTCACTCACACACACACTAACAAACACATTACAGAGCAGAAAGAAAACAGAAGAGAAGAGAAGAGCCAAAGTACACGTGAGAGTTCAACGTTAAGAGGATTATACATATTACACATTTTACTGCATTTTTCAAATACTTTCAGTGGTTGTAAAAGTTTTAAAAATCAATGTATGGTAATGGGATTTTCTACCTTCTGAAATTCGATATCTGCGCTCATTGATACAAGTTGCTCTAACATTCTATATTACCAGTAATCTGCATGCTTAGTGGCGTGTTATGAAAAACTCTGACGAATGTGTTTGGGATATGAATATATTTAATGCGTCTAACTAAAATTTACGCTGATGCATTTCTCTGCAGATTTTGAGCATTTTAGACTTGTATGCGTATATGTGCTCTTGTCTGTACATTTATGCGTGTGTGCGTTTGTGTCTATGTTTGTGTGTGTTTGTGTGTGTGAATATGTATGCTCCAGTACGATTGTATATCTCTTTCCCCCCTCGTCTCTCTCTCTCTCACTCATTCTCTGTTTTTATAGTATTCTCCTTAAAATCTACTTGTCTATACTCATATATATATATATATATATATATATATATATATATATATTTGTGTGTGTATGTGTGTGTAAAAGGGTAGGTATAGGCGAGTGTTTATGAGGCTAGCTTCAGTACAGTTGGATCTCAGTTTCGATCCCAGTAAGTGGCATCTAGGTTAAAACCCTTTACTGCAACCCAAGATTAGAATCGGTGTCCAAGCTCGTCAGATGATGTGCACCTGTAAAAAAAAATGTTCAGCTTCTTCACAATGTATCATGCTTGTTTTACTTCAGAGAATCTTCAATATAGTTTGAAGGAAACGGTGATGCACACATCCACTTCATACAAAAATTCAATGAGATATTCGTGCAACGATTGAAACTGTTAAACGCTCAAACACTGAAATATACGTCTATGTATACAAACGCATATTCGTATATGTCTGCGGGTATTTTCTATATATACATATATATGTGTGTGTGTGTATTTTTGGTTGCGCGCACCCGTGCTTGCAAGCGCTTTTGTCCTATAACGCAATTTAGCAAAATTGTATAATCGGATGAAATAGTAAGAAAACATCTGGAAGCTAGAGATGGCGTTTATGGACTTCATATAACATAGAATTAAATGACTCTCTTAATACTCAGAAAAGAATAAGCGCCGCCGTAGAACAGGACTGAGCTGTTGAAGTGTTTATTGTTGCCACATATTACGGTAATGCTGCTGCCATGCCATGTTCTCTGCCGGACAGTCAACGAAGAATTCCCAACAATAATCCGAAAGCAGTAATTATAAAGTAGGGCATTCATAGATTTCGAAGTCGTACGATATTTGAATAGAGGGCAGGAGAAAAAAATATACTTAGATTTCTTAGTATAATTAAAGCTAATGATGACAGCTTCCACTCATTCAATAAATTGATGATGCAAAATAGCAGAAGGAACATAAGATTTTGTTACGCCTAACTCAGAAACACAATGAAGAGCACAACAAGAGACAGTGTATGATGTATATAAATATCTGGCTGAAAGACTGTTAATAGAAACAGCAACGAAACTGAAACAGTCTGAGTTACTCATGATATTGTGCAATACCTGCTGATAGTTGAGTAGATTGCGTGAAACGTCTGAAAAAAATTTTATCAACTTTCGGTCGACTTCAGAACAAAGTGATTTCAGAGAAGCAGCTGCTGATCTTCATTCTTAGATAGATGAGTTGATAGAAACGCGTAAAAATTCTTGTAAGGAAGCAATTAAAGCGTGTGAGAATTTATGTAAAACATGGTAGTTGGCCATTAATAGCTGAAAATCATGTTCTAAAGGAAATCGCGGAAAAATGTAGCTGTTGCTGGATTAACTGTTGAACAGGAAATTCGTCGCGTTATGGAACGGTGTCATCGGTTAATTATAAAAAGAACCAAACGGATTTCTTCTTTATGAGCGTTACAGACGCGCAATGTATTTCTACAAATATACAAATTATTGCTCCTGAAGGATTTGAATACGGAAAAATTAGTAGAAAAACTGTTCGTATTTAGTTGATTAGTAAAGAATTATTCTAGTTTTACTCAGTTCTTACAAAGAAACCAAGACTGCAACATGCTAAATAAAAGAACGCTGAACGATATTCCTTAGCCAAAACGTGTACTCAATTTGCTTATTCATATAATTTTCGTCTTACCAAGTTACGTTCCAAAAGTAAAGGACCAAAAGGCAGATATGTTTAACAATTACGAGTTCTGTTGATGCGTCTCAGTCGGCCTATACAAGTCTGAAACAAATTTTTATGATGATGTGAACCGATGAATGATATATATATA
>NC_068986.1:113571073-113575372 GCF_001194135.2 Octopus bimaculoides
ATATATATATATATATATATATATATATATCTGTGTGTGTAAGTGTTTGTATGTGTATGTGTGTATGTAGGCATGTATATATGTATTTGTTTGCCACTTTACTCTAGGAAGGAAGAAATGAATGGGTGAGTAAACGATACAAGAATACCGTTAATGACAGGAAATAAACAACTTTATGAATAATAGGAAATAAACTCACGAAGATGTTCGACGCCATCTTCGAATTCTTAACACTGTTAACATGAATGAAGGAGATGCTCTAGCATGCAGTTGAATAACTTTAATGCACACGCATTTATGCTGTCATATAAACCAGGCAGAATTTAAAGTAAAAATATTTTTTTCAGTGTAGAAATATATTAAAATTCTGCTGATTGCACCAGTGTGTTAGATATTTAGAAACTGAATCATACATCTATTTGTTACTTAATCCTGTGACCCTTAATTCTATGCTTACTATAAGCAAAGTTCAAGATCTTTATTTTGAATCTAACTGGAGTAATATGTCGCATATATTCACTAAAGCTAAATAAAACTTCTGCTTCAAATCATTGGAGATATATGTTAAAAGTTATTATTATTATTACATGTAAATTTCGGTATACACTAGGTTTCAATATCCTTTTAAGTGTTTAGTTAAGCGTTCCTGACTGTAAGAGGCGACTCTAGAAGGCATTCTATCAGAACCTCATTCAAACATTTGCCTATATCTTTGTTTACAGTACCCATTGCACAAATTATTATAGGCAAAAGCTTTACAATTTTTCTTATTCCATATTGTTATCAGTATTATCATTGCCTTTGCGCAGCTGCTGGAGATGTACAACGGTGTCAGCTGTTCGCTTCCAGTGAACTAAGTAACACCTCTTAATTTTCCAGCACCTTCCAGAGTTCCAAGCAGTGCTGTTTGCTGCAAGTGCTCCACCCTTATTGCAGCCCCTATTTGTTCCACGTACTTCTCCAGATTTTTGTTCACTGTTCCCAGGGCTCCGACAATTATTGGTACTAGTGCTACCTTTTTCATCGACCACAACTGCTTAACCTACCAATCTAACCTGTTATATATATCGACTTTTCTTTCTTCCTTATCGCATACCTTGTTGTCAGCTGGGCATGCTATATCTATGATCCCGTATAATTTGCCTTCTTTCTCAATTAAGACTATGTCTGGCTTCCTATTCTTTCATTATTGCTATTATCACTATTATTATTATTATTATTATTATTATTATTATTATTATTATTATTATTATTATTATTATGTTGTTATTTTGCTTCTTTCTTCAAATTTTCTTCCATTTCTCGCCGAGTGTGTGTGTGTGTCTTCGCACGCTTATAGATAGGAGGGAGATACCAATAAATCTTTAGATCGAACACCATTACAATGTAGCATTTAATATAATCGAGTGCCACTGAGTACCTTTAATGGAAGCAATTACTGATTTCAAATTTCGGCACAAGAGCTCTACGGGTACTTGAAATTATGAATGGCAAAGCCGAGCCCGGCGGGATTTGAACTCAGAATGTAAAGTCGTACGAAATGATGCAAAGCATCATTTCTCAGTAATAACCATTCTGTCAGCTCGCCGCCTTAAGGGAACTAATTATTAACGAGAGAATAACTTGTTGTGAATGAATAACGAACAGGCGCTGACCGAGAAAATCAGAAGCAATGAGATTTGGTGACGAACAAGGGAAATAAGGTAACTGCCAACAAATGATAAACGGAAAGAAGGACAAAGGTGTACTACCAGTGCTTAGCTGAATATCAGCGGTAATAAAGCAAATACAACACATTCTTCGGTAGCCATCAAATATTTTTCTCAGGTAGTACTACCTTGATTTCTTCATCCAATCTGCCTCTGTTTGGAATGAGATAAAGATGTGGCTTCTATTTCTAGCGTAGGAAATAACAACATCAACAACAACACCAACAACATCGGAAGCCCTCTTATTCGATGTTGCAGTTGATGTAGATTGAGATCAAATTAATCAGGATTCTAGCAGAAATAAAAATGAAAGTAGAATTAAACAAGAAAGGTTGAGGAAAACTTGTGTGGAGATTTAGAAAGAAAAGAAAAAGAATGAAGGTAAGTAATTGGAAGAACTACTTGAGAGATTTGTATTTGTCTGCAACTAATTTAACAGTTGTTTGTACAAGATATTACATAGAAACGTGATAATCTATACAAGAAATGGAATTGGTACATGAAGCTAATTACATACAGAGTCTGCGAAATCGGAGGTTTATTATACAGAATGATATAAAGCACATAGCAGCGAATATTAATTCCGATATATCCAGGAGATAATAAAGAAATAGGATTTGACGTTAGAAATATTGGATAACGGAGAGGAAGAATACAGCGAGGAGAATAAAGAAAAAATAATGAAGAAAACAAAGAGATAGAGTGAAAAGAAGGAGAATAAGGCAGCGGAGCCAGTAGTAGTAGTAGTAGTAGTAGTAGTAGTAATAGTAGTAGTAGTAGTAATAGTAGTAGTAGTAGTAGTAGTAGTAGTAGTAGTAGTAGTAGATTATCTATCGTTGCATCGAAAGCAAATTGTGGTAGGAAGTTGTAATATCCTAAACGAAGTTATCGGGTACAGTACGAGTAAAACTGAAAGTCAACCGCATTCAAGGTAAATATTTATACTGATTACAAAAGACGCGTTCCGATAGAAACCCTTTGATCCACATCTCGATGTTCCTTTATGACTAAAGCTACAAAAATATCAACATGCCACTAAGACTTTTCTTTCTATATTAAAAGAATTCGCTCGGTAAAACAAAGAAGGGGAGAAAAAAAATAGTTATCACTTATCATAAATGTCATCAAGTTGCAATCGTTCGTTTTCTCTTTTTTATTTTCTGTTCATTTTACGATGAAGATTAAAATAGAAGAAAAATATTTGTATTTTTATAACATGTTGGATTTTCATACATTGTTGTATGTTCGCCTCTGTTAACTCCTTTCTTGCGTGGGAAAGAATTTTTGAATAAATTCTTTTAACAAGCATTCCTGCAGAGTGAAATAAATGATGGAAGGCATATTTTGATAAAATACACCGGTGATAGACGAAAGAATTTAGAATGAAAACTATGTTCCGATATACTGTATGACATACATATATACTATATGAGTTATGTTCTTATATACTATATACAACTTGCAGCAAAATGATCTGACACATTTGTAAGTTTAATAAAAGTGAAATAGAGAAAAGAACAAAAAATGTGTTTTTATTTTCGAAATGTACGTATAATGCCATATTGTTCCAATTGTTGCAATTTGTGACTTTTTGTTTCGTTTTGCTTATGGTTGCCAACATGTATTGGACGAGCGAGCATCGCGCTTTCGTTGTGGAAATATTTATCAACAACGAATCCATAACTGCAACACGAAGAGCATTCCGTGTGCACTTAAGGCATGATAGACATGATCCCGTACCTACTCGAAATTCTACAGCAGCAGAATTCAGCATTTGGGGTTCGTACTTCTTCGAAGAAGATAATGTTACAGTGACTGTGAACTCTGGTCGATATTGTGTGATGCTAGAGAATTTTCTGGAACCCAAATTCAATAAACTTGACGATAGGGACAATGTTTCGTTTCAAGAGGATGGGGCAACAGCCCACACTTCTCGACGTACGATGAGGATTTTGATGGAGATGTTCCCTGGTCGTTTGATCTCATTGCATGCTGACATCGGTTATATTACATTTCCATAATATATTATGGAAAATCTTGCTTAAAATGGCACGTCGATGATTTATGATTCTCTGTGTAATGAAAAGCGTTTGCTTAGGAAAGCAAACATGTATTCGATTCATCCAACATGCACAAACACAATAAAAGAAAAAAAATATTATCCCCTGGATAGGACGCTGGTCCTATGCAGGAATACTCACTTTTGCCAGGTGAGCGAAGTGAAGCAACATTAAATGAAATGTTTTGCTCAAGAATTCATCTCACTGTCCCCCTCCCGGGAATCGAAACCACAGTCTTCAGATCATGAGTCCAATATCCCTGAACACTAAACTACGAATATTTCCACACACGCACACACACACACACACACAAGCACACACACATATGCAATCACACGTACACACACACACACACACAAGCACACACACATATACAATCACATGTACGCACGCTCGCGCACATACACATATACATGAGTGTGTTTGTGTATATATAAATATATATGCAAATTTGTGTATACATATGCATTATGTATGTATATATATATATATATATATATATATATATATATATATATATATATATATAT
>NC_068986.1:113575431-113576614 GCF_001194135.2 Octopus bimaculoides
GGACCCAACAGAATATATATATATATATAGATAGATAGATAGATAGATAGATAGATAGATAGATAGATAGATATGTGTGTGTGTGTGTGTGTGTGTGTGTGTGTTGAGTTAGCAACTAATTACCCGCTTTTTTCTAAATTTTGGAATTTATTGTTTTTAGATTGTATATGGAGAGGGTGCCATAGCTGAAAGAACCGCTCGTGATTGGTATGTCAAGTTCAAAAATGGAAATTTTGACCTGAAAGATACACCGCGTTCTGGCCGTCCAGTTGAGGTCGATGAAGAGCGACTAAACCAACTTTTACTCGAAAATTATCATCAAACGACAAGGGAACTGGCAAAGAAAATGGAATGCTCTCACACTGCTATAGAGAAGCATCTTCACTCGCTGGGAAAGGTTCAGGAGTATAGAGCATGGGTTCCGCATGCTTTAAGTGACAACAACAAAAATCAATGAGCCAGACTCTCCGCTGGATTGCTTGCGCGTCACCGCTCAACTCATGGACACAAGCAATGATTTCTGTACCGAATCTTTACTGGCGACGAAAAATGGTTCCTGTACATCAATATGAAGCAGCGTAAGGAATGGCTTAGCCCCAGTAATCAAGGGACACCGCGCGTGAAACAAGATGTTCATCCTCGTAAAAAGATGTTGTGCGCATAGTGGGACTGGGAAGGGATTATCCATTACGAATTACTTGAACGGAACCAAACGGTCAACGCGGAACTCTACGTTCAACAGATGGAACGACTTAGCACGGCTATTCAAGAGAAAAGACCTAATCGGTAGCCTGAAGTTCTGCTGCCCGACAACTCTCGCCCTCATATCGCGAATATGACAAAGGAAGCTATCCTTACGCATGGCTGGAAAGTGCTGCCACACCCACTGTATTCTCCTGATTTAGCTCCAACGGATTTCCACCTCTTTCGATCTATTTCAAATTCTATGCGCAGACTTTCGTTCAATACTGATGCAGAATTGAGAGCTTGGTTGGATCATTTTTTCAAGTCGAAATCGGGTGATTTTTGCCAACGAGGTACTGAAAATCTTGTTGAACGTTGGGAAGATGTTGTAAACAACAAGTGTGAATACATTATTGATTAATTAGTTATGTTTTATTAAACCTCTTAAAAAATTTAGATTTAAAAAAACGCCGAGAACTTAGTTGCCAACCCAATATAT
>NC_068986.1:113576714-113581430 GCF_001194135.2 Octopus bimaculoides
TAGACACATTCCTGGCGCTGGTACGTAAGGAGTATTCTAAATGTCTTTTTAAGTCATTGCCATGTTCTTCTGTGTTAGCAGTGCTTCTTTGGTGTGGTGTTGATGGTGATGCATTTCACCCGGCCCTCTTCTTCGCAAATAAAACTCACGTAAGTTTATATCTCAACCACAGAATTTCAGACAGTTGACCATTTATCATTTTCGTATTTGATTATTATTATCCTCACAAGGCCTGTGAGCTAAAAGAATCTTTAGCGCGGAGAACAAAATGCTTAGCGGCATTTTGTCCGGCTCTTTACATCCTGAGTTCGAATTCTACCAAAGTTTACTATCTCTTTTGTCATTATTTGGTTGATAAAATAAATATAAATCAAGCAGTAAGGTCGATCTCATGGACTTACCCCTAAACCTGGTTCCCTTGAGCGAAAATCCTCAACCAGTCATTCTTATTCTCCTTTTATTACTCTTTTCTTGCTTTAGGAAACTCGTTTTCCCTCATCACAAACGATAAATTTGTAACTCATACAGATATATTTCCGATGTGATGAATAGATGAACAATTAAGTCAAATTTTTGTCACATCTTTTATTGTTATTGTTGTTGTTACCCTTTTCTTCTACTTCCGTTTTTGTTTTCTTTCTCTTTCTACTTATTGCTGTTTAACCCCGCCATTAGGTGGGTCCAATACATTTGTGATGAAAGGCACTCTGGCAATGAACACACTGTCTATTTCGCAGCCTCAAGGGATACAATGTCTAGCATGACAGCCTATGTTCTATGGCAGCTAAATTGTTTCGCATAAGGAAGCAAGACGGAAATTATTTCAGTGCTGCGTACATGATTCTCTCTCGTCAGATCTACACTGCATCAACACACGGCTAGAACTATCAAATATATCGGTCTATTGTTATTTTGAACACTAAGCTGAATAAATCTTCGATTTCTTTCTTGTCGACCATATCATTTAGAAAGACGTGAAATTGTCATTTGAGTGTTAAGTATCTTGGCTATTGCCGCCGAGAACAAATACATTGACGAGATATGATCTGTCATCATCTTGGCGAGCTATCCAATACTGCTATCGATTCGCTGAATTTCGGTGAATTTCTTTCTAGTTGCAGATAATATCGGTTTCTCAGATTGGCACAAAAACATATCATTTAGAGGAAGATACAGTCTTTTAAATCGATGCTAGACTGGTACTAATTCTACCGGACTCCTTTAGAATAAAAAGCAATGATGACGTTTGTGCAATTTAGACTCAAAATATAAACGGGTGAAGCAAATGCACCAAGCATCATTTGCGGCACTTCTTCCTACTCTTCGCAGTCTGAGTTCAAATTCAGTCTCAATGAAATCAACTTCCATCGTTATAGGGTCGATAAATCAAAGTGCCACTAAAGTACTAGTGTCAATGGTATCAGCTGCTTCTATTCCCCTCAAAATTGCTGCCTGAATTTGAAACCATTATCATTATTGTAATAATAATAATAATAATAATAATTATTATTATTATTATTATTATTATTATTATTATTATTATTATTATTATTGAGCGACAGAGCAGCGCATGACATCCAAGTGACACTGGGGTACAAATAATAGAAGCCCAGTATACACATCATGACTACTCGTCTGATAAGGGTACGCTAGGCATGTACATCATGACCTTACATGCGTGACATGGTGATCTCATATCAAGATACTCAGTGCACCACATTGCAGGTGGGGACCAATTAAAATTTTCTTCAGGCTGAGTAGCCCATACCGCTCCAAAGGTCCCTGAATAAGGATTGTTTAAGGATGTTGAACAAAACATCCATGTTTCCGGAGGTGAATTATCCAAACCCCAGAGATGTTCCCCCACTGCTTTTTCTCGTGATCTGAGATGCATATATCGTCAGCCACCAAGGAATGCTCAGCTGGTTAAAATCAAACAATTGACAAGCAAATCCGTGGTATTGAGCAGGACACATGTGGTAGCCCATCATTTAGAGCAAGACAAAACATGTACATGATAACACTTCCAATCAGTTAAGAGAAGTCGTGAGAGACAATGCCTGGCACTGCATCCGGGCATTTATCTTTGTTATTCATTATTATTACTATTCTTCTTCTTCTTCTTCTTCTTCTTCTTCTTCTTCTTCTTATTATTATTATTATTATTATTATTATTATTATTATTATTATTTTCAGCAGAAGCAGCAGGAGGTGCAGTAGCAGCAGCAGCAGCAGCAGCAGCAGCAGTAGTAGTGGTAGTAGTAGTAGTAGTAGTAGTAAGATCAGATTCGATTGTATAAATATATGTGAATGACTTGATGCCATGGGTAGGTTAGTGGTTGAATGATCTTGCATTGGATATCGGTGTAATAACAGGAACCAAGTCCAGAATTTTCTTTTAATATACTTTGGTGTTTATCTTGAATGGCTACATTATATAAACAATGCATTGCCTGAGTATACTGGGAGGAAGAGTGGCTGTGAATTTTTCTAGGTACAGCGAATCTTGAGGTACGGAATATTTTGATCCGATAGTAATTTGGTGGCCCTGAAGATATGCAACAGTGGAGGCAGTGCCTTAAAATTAAATCCAACCCGATCCCTTTCAAAAAGTGTTCGAAACTATTGTTAAGGCAGCTCTACGTAGTATGGACGAGACCAACGGCTGAATAGGAAGAGGCAAGACGTTACATGCAGTGAGGTTACTCTCACTCAGATTCGGCTACGGCAGTCAGATTTCTTTAGACATCGGCAGATGGTCTTGTAATCTTCCAGCTCTTTTGTACAAGCAGGTTACTAGAACAGCATCTTAGCTATATTGTGCGTATATCACCAATAAGAAACAAGGGCCTAAGGGCTTCGCAAAAGGATTACTTTTCCAAAATGTGCTAGTGTGGACATCGATCATTGCATCAGCTCATCCACATTTATCCAAATTAATAATATTTTTCAGTATACTAGGACAGTGTGGAATGTCCACAATTTAATCCGGTCATCTACAAAATCCACAAGGTGATTTGCTCAGTCGACATAATTAGAACTAGGAGACACGTGTACTAACTCTCGAGCTAAAAAAGAAAAATGACTTTGAATTGTTGAATGCTTTCTTGTTTTAACTGAAGCGTGTAAAAGCCTTGTCGACATTTGCGCTCGACGACATTGTAATTATATTGAAATATATGGAAAATTGGGTTTGGAAACATCTAAAGGTGCACCAGACATTAACACGCGCAAACATCAACCAGGACAAGTCACGAGTTTACAGTTTGGGACTTGAAGAAATAAGTCCCTTTAGGCAAAAGCATCGTGCCGTGCAGGACGGATCATCCAATTAAATTGCTTGATTTGGTACGGTTTCAACTACATCACCAGGTGACCTAGAGAATGAATTGTCGTCCAAAGTGGTCCGACATACCCAGAAATTGGCAGAAAGGATGGAAACTTTGAACGGTCAAGTAGAGGCGGCTGCTGTTTGAAAAAGAACTACCTCTCTACTGTACCTTAGCATTGATCTGTCCGGCGAAGATGGTGACATTCTTTTCGCTTCTTAATGATAAGCCCCGTTCCATCATCTCTGGACATTCTCTTGAGGGCAGCGAGCTGGCAGAATCTTTAACAAGCCGGGCGAAATGCTTAGCGGTACTTCGTCTGCCGTTACGTTCTGAGTTCAAATTCCGCCGAAGTCGACTTTCTTTTTCATCCTTTCGGGGTCGATTAAATAAGTACCAGTGACGCACTGGTGTCGATGTAATCGACTTAATTCTTTTGTCTGCTCTTGTTTTCACCCTCTATGTTTAACACCCTGTAGGCAATAAAGAAAGAAATATTCTCTTGATGGAGGGCTCAGTACGCAGCTATCCATCCTATCGATAATTGTGCTTCTTTAAAATGTTATTATAACTTGTTTTGTATAACTTGTTTCAACATCACTTTGACTCATAGTCTTATTTTACTTTACGGTGTGGGCAGTAATGCTGGTTTTTTCTTGTGCTTCTGGTTTTCTTGTGGTTGTTGTTGTTGTCTTTCTTGGTATTGTTGACGTTGTTGTTGCCTTTGCTCCTGGGCTACTGGGCATGTGTTTCGAAGATGAGTTTTGCTACTACAAACGTAGCAAACTGGCCTTCTGCCTTCGACGGCAACATGGAAACTTGAATCCTCTGTTAATTGCATTCTGTGCGGAATTTTCTCATAATTTGCTGGATCAACTTGTACCAGGAGTTGAATTTCCTGGCCAATCCAGTTTTCGTGGTACACGGCAGTAGCTTCTAAAATGTTTACTCCCTCCTCTATGCCGAGACATATGGCAGATACGAGCCATTCTTCCTTAATTTCAAGAGGCACATTCGATATTTCTATCTTCGTAACCCTACGACCAAGGAACGTAGGGATCATGAGCAGGTTCTCATGTTGCAATGGCTTTGTGGAGAGGTCCTTGGCTCGCTGCTCGCTGTCGAATTTTACCTCTATTGTTGCGAACTTCGTTCCTCTCGTAATGTAAGTTTTATAAGACCATAACAGCCTTAGGCACTTCTCAACCTTTTCCTGAGTAAATTTTTCCGGAGTCTTTGTTTTTGTATTTATGGTTTTGTAGATGATATTTTTTTTTCTTTTTTCGATTATTATTTTAAAGTCCGCGGGTGTTTCTAGAGGGACTGTAATGTCCTTTTTACTTAGGATGCTTTTGCATGCGAGTAATTCCTCTTTCGATATATTGAA
>NC_068986.1:113581440-113582958 GCF_001194135.2 Octopus bimaculoides
TTCTAGAGGGACTGTAATGTCCTTTTTACTTAGGATGCTTTTGCATGCGAGTAATTCCTCTTTCGATATATTGAATATTTTTTTTCTGGGCTTCAAAGCCTCGGCAAAGTTCGTGTTTCTTGTGGTGGTGGTGGTGGCGGTAGTGGTGGTAGCAGTGGTGAAGACAGTGGTTGTGTTAGCAAGGACATTTGTGTCATTGCTGTTGCTGTTGTTGTTGTTGTTGTTGTTGTTGTTGTTCTTGTTGTTGTTGTTGTTGTTGCTCTTGTCACTGGTGACGGTGGCAGGCAAGACTGCTGTAGCAGCAGAGTTTTTACACGTGATGGTGGTAGTGATGGTGGTTGAGGCAGCAGCAGTAGATTCAGAATCATTGCTCTTCTCCACCACCTGTCTGCGTTCATGCGGAAAGGCATTAAGTTCTTTCGCCTCTGGCATTAGGGGCGGGAAATCGGCCTCGTTGAATACCTTAGCCATATTTGTTTTACAGAATATGGCTAGGATCGAGGAAGATGTTTTTGAATATTTGGAAATAAGGCTCTAAATAGAGCTATTTCCGATTTGAAAAATATATGTTCACGAAGTATTTTGTGTTATACACAACTTATACAAAAATTAAAAAGCAAAATAGGTCTTTTAAGAGGTGAAAAATGCAACTTACATGGGAGCCGATTTGTCTAGCGTTCGTCCATGTGAGATAGATAGATAGATAGATAGATAGATAGATAGATAGATAGATAGATAGATAGATAGATAGACAGACAGACAGACAGATAGATAGATAGATAGATAGATAGATAGATAGATAGATAGATAGATAGATAGATAGATAGATACCCATATCAATACCGCTGTCAATTTGCCTGCATACGCTATCGCACAAGTATTGATAACCGCTATGTGCAGTGATTAATAATAAATGAAATCAGTACCTAGCATACAAAAACACCAATAACTACCAAATGTTTCCAGTATCAGAAACGATTATATCACGAGGCGCATCAGCAACAAGAAAAAAAACCAATTTTCAGCTTGCTGTCACATCGATCAGCCGTACTCCAAGCTGAACCATCTGACAAAACACGTCTTCTATTCCACCGCAGACGTCTCGTGTCAAAACCGTATTGTTTTGATTGCGTCAAATTAACATTATTTTACTTAGTTTAATTGTACTGATTATCCCCATGTGAAACAGAAAATACAAGATTAAAATCTATCACCAGAAGCAGCTTTAAGTGGTCTTTTAGCACAATGTGTTTACTTAAGAGAGTCGTAACTCGGTTTTAAAACAAAGATCGCTGTCGAAGATTGAGTTTATTTTCTGCGAAATCAAATTCACTAATGTAATTACAACTTGCTTGCTTTTGAACATTGCAACTCAATCTTTAAATCTAAAAACAAATTGAAAATTTACGTTTCTTCACAAAGCAATAACAAGCAATAACATATTATTGAATCTTTATATAGGTACACACAAATACACACACATCGACACACACACACACACACACACACACACACACA
>NC_068986.1:113583338-113585495 GCF_001194135.2 Octopus bimaculoides
TATATACATACAGATATGTTTGGATGATTTTGAAGAATAAATAAAATTTATTTGTCTTATTATTTATTTTATATGTTTTGTGTATTTTTATATCGCCTTATTATTTCAGTTTGTCTTTCTAATACACTTGTCTGTCAGATCGAGTGATTTGGAGATATCTAAGAAATATTGCTGGTAATTGTCTTCTTTGTCTCTCAGATCAGACGTTATTTAACGAAGCTCAGTGGAGTCTCCTCTCACGTCTTGTATATCCAAAATGGAGGCCACTTCATTTCAACGTATTTTTCAGTTCCTTTATGCATGTATCGTTTAGTTCCCACAGCAATATATTTGAGTCAGGTTGTCACATTTCTTTTTCATTTATGACAATAACTCTTTCCATTTATGGGGGAAACTGTTGGATATTACCCAAGAAGGCATTCAACTCCAGACTGTGAAATTGCGTTCAAATATTGCAGCGCCAACTTAATATTTCACATATCCAGCGCTGATAATATAATGTGATTTGGTGGATATAACAGAATTTCACCAGTAGGTGCAGTACACACGCGCCTGAAAATGTTTAAAGCATGAAAACTCTACCAATGAGGGCAAATTAATTACATTCGTTATAAATAACATGGATATATTAGTTGCAATATTAGAACAGGTCAAAATTAAGTTCAATCAATTAATTTTCAATGGTTTCTCTCGTTTCTCTCATGATGTACCAGTTGCAGATGTTTTGTAATAGTTTTACTCTCAGTAGGAAAAGCAAGGTTTCGATATTATGCCAAATAGTTTAATTAAATTATTTACGGTGTTGTAATTATTTTGTATCTGTTTGTCCATATAATCTTTCCTCCTTTTCAGTCAATCTTTTCTTCTTATTACAATTACTTCATTGTTCTCTATTAGATATTCTTTATAGTTTGGCTAAAAAGCGTTCTTAAAGTTATAAATCCATTTATATTTTAAAATCTTCGCTGCCTCATCTACAAAATAAAATTTGGCTACAATTTTGTGTTATTCAAGCGCTTTGTTAATAAACTTATGAATAAACTTACAAAAGATATTACTATCAATGTCAGATATAAAAATTATACCAATTTAAGTCTTAGTAAATATATTTTGATGTATTTTTATTCAAATTAAATGTAATATTTTATGACTAAATGTTTCGAGTTATTCTTCTACTTCAAATACGTATATTCTTAAATATGTTGTCAACTAATGTTTTGGCATTTGATTTTATATGCTTCACTGCAGTATGAAGATTGGGCAACATTATATTTGTTACTTGTTGTGAATGCATGGTAAACCTTCTGTGTCCACTGTATCAGTGTAATCAATATATGTACGCCATAAACAATACAAGAAACAAATCGCCCAGACTTTTCGCAGTTCTGCAAGCATTAAAATTCAGCAAATCAAATCACTCCATCCTACGTGAAGGAAGAGTACTAAGGTTAAGAGGATGGTTGAAGGAATGAAAGGAAACCATTTAACGGACAAAAGTACGTCCACTTAACAACAAACTCACAGAAAATTTTATAGTAACTCATTGATAATATGTCTATCCGAAAATATATGTGTGTGTGTGTGTGTGTGTGTGTGTGTATAGCTATGTGTTTGTACATATATATGTAACGTCCTAACACTCGGTGCTGGCTCTAAATTTCATAGCAAAACGTGTTAAGATATCCTAAAAGTTAATAAATCGCACTGCTAACACGAAGATGTAATAGACGGTATTGACGTATAAAGCATTTATGTCCATGCAATTGTATTATGGTTGCAAAACCAATTACTACATCCCTACCAGCAATTGATTTGTAAATATAAGTTGCCCGGAACGTGTTTAACATGTACATTGGTCTATCTAACAGTGTTACAAAACTTAACATTGTGGGTACTAAAGCAACGTATTTATGGAAGATAATGTGTCGGATGTGATGCTGACGAGGGGGCAATAATTCCTGAAATATGCATGTAACCATTGACTATTTTTCTATGTTCCATCGCATTGTATACATAAACGTATTCGTAGACGCACTATTTATAGAAAATAGTAGGAGAATCTATTGACTTATAAATCTTTACTGTACTTGCTAGTATAATATTATTGCAAACCGATATATATATATATATATATATATATATATATATATATATATA
>NC_068986.1:113585505-113588216 GCF_001194135.2 Octopus bimaculoides
GTGTGTGTGTGTGTGTGTGTGTGTGTGTGTGTGTGTGTGTGTGTGTGTGTGTGCGTGTGCGTGCACGCGTGTGTGTATGTGTGTGTGGCTATAGATAGATAGACACAGACGTACATATATAGATATATACATACATATACATATATACATATCCATATGTACATATATATACATATACATATAAAGACATACACACACACGCGTATATATAACGTTTTTCTGCCAACCATTTTTGGGCGAATACTACTGTTGTTTAGCGCCAGGAGACATCGTCTCCAGCTGGCTAAACGACACACGATCCGTGTCCTTATATTTTCGGACAGAGAAGGTTAGCACCCCACCCAGTAGAGAGCAGTGTCTGTGGACCGTATGGTTTCAGGATTATTTCGCTTCGTCGGCACAGAGCAACTCTTCGACTGAGATGGCGCTGCTAAATACCCGTTCGAAACTATATATAATTTTCTAAGTCACTCACAGCTACTGATCTAATAAAATAGAAACATTGTTGTTCTTATTTAGCAACATCTGTTTCTATTTTATATATACATATATATATATATATATATATATATATATATGGGGGGGGGTGTATGTATGTATGTATGTATGTTTGTGTGCATGTATACAATAGTACACTGTTGTGGAACGGTTGGTTACTGCAACAAAACGAATTAATGGTGAAGAATGAAAGGGGGAAATAAAAATTTTAGAATTGCTACGAACTTGAATTAGAATTTTGAGGAAAATTTCCAGATTAAAGAGGGAAGTGAATATTCAAGAATAACACACACGCGCGCATGCATGTATATATGGAGAGAGAGAGAGAGAGAGAACGAGAAAAAGAGAGAGTGACTAGGTGAGAGGAATAGAGAATGATACATACATTCATATAAAGCTTATTGATTTTAACAGTAGCCGAGACTATTGGCCAGCTTCTCTACGATAACAATGTATTATATTAATGATCAACTGCACTATTAAAGGTTTTCGCCGTGTTAGTGGACTAAGTGCTAATGTCACGTAGATTTATTTGAAAATTCCTTTAAATATCCTTTTAACGCTTAAGCAGCGACCATGACCTTTCGCGGTGTTTCTGTTTGACTGAGGACAGAAAAGGGAAATCTTACTGTCTCACAGGAATCCTGGCTCAGATACTTGCAACTGATTAACCGCCATTAAAATCACAAGGAACCAACTTCAGGTTGTTAATCCAAGTACTTTATTAAGTGAATCACAACGAGAACACGTTTGTTCCGATGACCTTCTACGCAGGTACCGCTTAAAAATTTCATTCATAATGTTTGTTTAGACGCTCGCCAATATGTCAACAGGTACAGCACACAAAGACTAAACCTGGGACCAGCGAAGACATGAACTGGACTAGAAAGCCATACCTACATCCACTTTTTTATATTGTCCATAGAGAAATACAGTCTATTTAGGACGCGGGTTTCATTAAAATATTGCAGCAGATACTGTTTTACAGATCTGTAGAATGCGATGATGAGATGCTTTATTTTATAAGAACATTTACAGCTGTTGACACCGGGCTGTTGTAAAGAGTTTGCATCAGTGAATCGTTTAAAATATACCGAAACATGTTTTGGTTTCTCTGTAATACATGCAGAAAAAAATTACCATATTAATGAATGATTAATATTTTATTTTCTTCAACACATTCTTATCTCTAATTAGTTGTTTGACGCTCCACCACTTGACAGGTTAGTATTCACTGGTTTAAAAGTAGATAGCCGACATTGCACAAATCTGAATCAAGCATAAAGAGCAGAAGAAAATAGAAAAGGACTTATAGTGGTTATAGTTTCCGTGAGGATTAATAGATATTTCTACATAAAAATAGAATACGTGATGCAGAGTAGTGCAATCTACAACAGCCAATCAGTAATAGATGAATTTATATTCTATGACAGAAGAAAAGAATACAGTGCAGCGTTCTGTGTCAAAGATCCAATTGTGAGTTTTGTTATGTCGCACACCATCGAAGTTCATTCCCCACCACAAAGGCCAGGCGTGAAACGTTAAATAGTTTTTACAATAGAATACTAAGCCATTGATTTATTTGTATTCTTTGTATTATATTATTTCATGCATATTCTGCAGCCAAAGCGGTGAGCCGACAGATATGTGAGCGCACCTGAAAAAATGCTATCAGGCATTTCTTCAAAGTTTTTCTTTTCAGTTCAAATACCGCTGTAGTCAATTTTGCCAGTCATGTAGTGTTGAGGTGTTGCCATATCTTTTATACTTGACAGCACCAACCATTTCGAATTTGAAGTTCGACTGTTAAAGTACATAAGTCGGTCAGTCACATGCTTATGTTTTTACTAGCTAATCTCTGGTATTCATACGACAATGCAATATCTTGTGTATAATTTCTATCATATAACATACTTCACATACATCGCAAAAGAAATAAAGGCTGGGACCAATACCAGCAGCAAGACAAACGGAGACAACACATCTAGCTAGAAATAAAATTACGTTTGCACTGATTTGGCCATTCATATATATATATAAATATATATATCTATACAGAAAGCGAGAGAGAAACGAAAGGATCCACACATATGTACATGCACACACAGACATGCACACACACACATACACACACACGCACATACACATGCACACACACATATATATTTATATACATATATATATATATATATATATATACATATATATATATA
>NC_068986.1:113588427-113593504 GCF_001194135.2 Octopus bimaculoides
TATATATAGATATATATATATTTACAATAGAGCCAACGATACGCGGAATGGCGAAACATTTGACCAGCACTAGTATAGTATAATTGGTTTGAGTTGTGAATTTCCAGCAGACAGGATAGGCTTTTAATTTAGTTTAGTGTTGTTTGATGAAGAATTCTCTGTATATTCGTATATAGAACCAGAACGAAGGTGTCTTAGTACATTCTCATTACTTTATACTTATCTAAAAATGTTTAGATGTTAGAATTAAATTAATATAATCTTTCAACGAATTATAAATGTATAAAGATATCAAATGTTTATTTCTTTTTCTAGCCAACCGTTTGAAAATAGAGTTCCGTTAGAAATTCCAAAGAGTGTTATCGACTACCATTCGGACACACATATACACAGAGAAACACGTACATATAAACACATTCTTATAGATACGCATACATATACAGAAATTAGTGATATTTTGAATATATTTATTGACTGCGTATATAAAGTCAGACTATTTATATACGTCTGTTTATAGTGTTAGTTAATAACCTATCAATACGTTCGGTAGAAGTGTACTCACATACACACAGACTCACTCACATACACGTGCGCATATTTGAATACATGGATGTACGTTTATGCGTGTGAGTATGTATTGTAATTCGTTACAATAGGCCATATGTTTCGCTGTCGTTATATATAATTCAATAATCTTTGCCCTTGATTTTCGCTTTCAATCTGTTATGATCATGCATAGATCTGCTTTTACATATATCGTGTAAACATCATTCCTTGTAGAACGAACTCCATAGTTTTATTTAATTCCCTTTGTTAACCACCATAAATTACAACACAGTTGTTTCTTGTCAACCCTAAATTTTCAGACTTTTGTTATTTACCAGGTTATTTTTTCAAGACCTTCTAATAGTTTTACATAAAATGTATTTTAAACAGTTTACTTAATTAGCTACCTTGCTTCCATTTCTCTACGTAGCTGATTTTATCCTTATTTAAGATTTTATAGTTAACTAACCTCTACCGATATTTCAAGCAGGTATTTTTTGGCATGTTATTTCTTTTATATCTTCGTTGCTATTTCATTGAAATTAATTTGCCGTCCACTTTACACAGTAAATACATTACACCTCCCATGGCAGTCACATTTCATTATAGTCTTCTTCTTCTTCTTCTTTTTCTTCTTCTTCTTCTTCTTCTTCTTTTTCTTCTTCTTCTTCTTCTTCTTCTTCTTCTTCTTCTTCTTCTTCTTCTTCTTCTTCTTCTTCTACTACTACTACTACTACTACTACTACTACTACTACTACTACTACTACTACTACTATTTCTTCTGCATCACTTCTTTTTCTTGCTTTTTTTCTTCTTTCTCACTTTGTTCTCTCTGTCATTTGACCCTCGTTATATTTTTTAGATCTTGTGACCTTACACACACCACACATATACAAACACTCACTCTAGCACACTGACAGACCCACACATAAACAAATAAACATAAACATTCATACTGTGTCACTCATTTCGCCGCTATTCTACAGGTCTATCAATTAATTTAAACTCTAATTCAGATTAATGATTTTCATATCAGCCTGAACATTCACGATCGGAACGTAGCGGTAATCTATGAGTAAATATTTTGAATAAAATAAAAGGTTTTTACGTGATTATTTGAAGGACTATTTGGTTGATGTTACTGATATCATTTCTCCATACTGTTACTAGTTAGTGGTGAATTCTATACTTTAAGAGGTGGTTTGTACAGAGATGATGGCCTGTTTGTTATGTCTAGTGTTTTCGCCACTATACGGACGAATTTAGGTAGAATTTCGTTCTCTTCCTCAACGACATTAGTTTTTTTCTATAATATTAGTCATGTATCAATCACTTGGGATTTTCTCCGATATTACCCGGAATCGTATTCAAACATTATGCTACCTAATTAGAAAACTTATTGAAATCTCTAATTTCAAAAATAAGTTTTCAAACCATCTTAAAAATGAAAGTTAAATTATTAGAAATATATCTAAGATTTTCTTGTTTGTCAGCTAACGAGCGAAGTTTTAATTACCTCTTAAATCCTATTCTATCGAAAGATAGATTTGCTGTAAATTAGGAATATGTTCAGTACGACGAAGAAGCTAAATATAAATCTGGGAATATTTCGAATAATTCACTAGTTAATATGACAGTCAAGAAACATTTTCCTAAATATCATAGGTATTGTATGATTTGTAATAGTAATACTATTTAATCATCTTACTCCACGGCTTGGAACTACACTCAGAATTGATATCTTCGAATGCATCTAAATTAGCAGGAATTAATATCAGTGCTGCAAGTGATGTTGGTAAACACGATGCAATTCTTATTCGCGTTATTAAGTAATTTTATCTTTAGGATTAGCCAATTCACAAACTAGTGTGTACATGTATGTTTAACATCCCTACCCGAAGCGAATCAATAAGCTCACGCCAGTCGATTTATGGTCAGCTATCAGATAAACAATCGTACATTTCAGCATATTTGTGTGTTTCTTATGTGCATGAGTACGAAGATGGGTGAGTGGTATGTGAATTGCGTGTGTGAATGTTTGTGCACATATTCACATTGTTGAATTAAATTAAGTTAGATTTCCGATTAGAACAGCAGTAGATGACGTGTATATTTGTGTGTACAAAGTTTCACCTTGATTGCATTTGGATTAAATTAAAATAGAAAAAGTAAAGTGTAAAGATCCCCTTCGAACATTGACTTGCACCAACAAAGTTATTCTCCAGGACACAAGTGGGACAAGGTTGCATATGGAAGATCAGCATCGCCCATGCACACCAACTCTCCCTTCTCCACGCCACCGATGTTATCCAGGAGAAAAGCAAAGGCCGATACAGCTTGGCAATGCAACTCATTTCTACAACTGAGTGAAGTGGAGCAATGTGAAATAAAGTGACTTGCTCAAGAACAAAACACACAGCTCGGTCCGGGCATCGAACTCTCTATTTCATGGTTGTGAGCTCGACGTACTTATGCATATACACTTTCTGTATATGTGTGTGTGTGTGTGTGTGTGTGTGTATGTGTGTGTGTGTGTGTGTGTATGCATGTATGTGTGTGTGTAATATATAACAGCCATGATTGATCGCTAGCCACTAAACCTTTTTTATTTTCTTTCTCTGTTTATTTCTGTGTTCCTTTGTGTTGAAGAGCGTAGGCTCGAAACGTAAAAGACTTTCTCACTTCCCAAGCTTTGAATCAATACATCTGTTCGTTGTTTACACACCCATCTTCGTCTTTTTTCTTTTTTTTCTTTTGAGTGAAATGCTACTATATATAACATTATTTCTGTAAAACTAGTTGAATGGGAGAAATTTTGTTTTAAAGTTTTCTGTATCATGCTTTCATTGTCGGTTAAATACGCACAGCATATTTTGTGTTATTGCTTCATTGCATGTTGAACCAAATAATATCTATCTTCGATTCAAAACACCGTGCAATCATTCTTGGCAAATGTAAGGTATCTGAAACCAAAATATATCCCAGACAACTGCTTATTAAAAGGATAAACACTACTTCATTCTAGAACAAATAGCAGGGTGCAGATTAATGTCATCGTTTATTTAGTTTATGTATGCTTCAGACGAGTATTTTTTGTCACCACCGTTGACAACATAGACCAATCAACTGCATGCGGCACAAGAAGCATAATCTTTCCACCTGGAAACAAAACAAGAACAGAAAAGCTATCGTGAGTGACACTAAACTAATTTTACAAATTGAAGCTAAATCTCTCGTACATAACATAAAGATCAATGAAAGAATCACCATGTGGTTGCTGAGGAGGCTTCAGGTGGTGTCTTAAAATGATCAGAATACCAAAGGAATTTTCCTTTTACAACATAGTGCCTTTTAGACAGAGGATTCTCTGCTGATGATCCTTGGTACATTGTATCACGAGATGTGCAACATGGTCATCTTTTAAATAACATTCACTTTATATTTACTCAATAAATTTTGTTTGAATCCAAACGACAATAAGAGGTATATAGACACATCGGCAACTACAACAAGCTAAAATCGTACCATTTGTCGCTCTACCATTTTCCAGCACTGCGAGATTTTTTTCTTTCTTTCTTTTTTTTATTTTAAAATATAGGAAGGAGGAATTTCAACCATGTTTCGTGGTCTGCTACCACAACAGCTCCTTTATAGGATCCAGTTAGCTCAAGACATCATCAGGAGAAACCACGTCCGGTTTCGGCCCCTACTCCTCTACCGTTTTGACGTGGCGGGGCCACCCCCTTTCGGAGGTGTCTTTAGCTCTGGTGTTGGGTGCATGTCTTCTTTCACTGTTCTCGTTCAACTGTGGAATGTCCCTCGCTATGGTTATTTTCCAGGAGGTTCTGGCCACACGTCTTACGGTTCATCAACCCGCGCTGTTGAATTACTTTCTTCTGACATACCTTCCCTTGGTGGATTGGGATCCATTTAGCTCAAGACATCATCAGGAGGAACCACGTCCGGTTTCGGTCCCTATTCCTCTACCGTTTTGACGTGGCGGGGCCCCCCTTTCGGAGGTGTCTTCAGCTCTGGTGTCGGATGCATGTCTTCTTTCTGCTATTCCCTGGCCTCTTCGATGCAGCATCAACGAGTGTCAGTGTCGGACTGATTGTCTTGTCAAGTTCCCCTTTTTTATACCTGCTGCTAGGCTCCAGCAGGCTGCCCCAGCAAGTTGTCACGTGACACTGTCTAAATTTCCCGCTGCTAAGGTCCAGTAGGCAGTCCCAGCAAGTTGTCACATGACACTGTCTGAACTTTAACTGACAATGGAGGGTGCGAAGCCACTTCAGTGTCAGCCTGTCTCACCTAGACATGTTATGACTTTGAAGCCATATTCGGTCTTCCCGCTTCAGCCATATATAGAAGCTGGCTTTTTCGACCGCCTCCTGTATCCTCCTTATCGGTTTTCTCAGTTCCGAGCTTGAAAACGCAAATCTTCTCTTGAATAGCGTTGTCATTTTTCTTTCAATGAAGCCCCTAGCCCCCACTGCCAGATGGTAATACTCGACAGTCCATCCCTGTTCTCTGC
>NC_068986.1:113594982-113595633 GCF_001194135.2 Octopus bimaculoides
CAACACCACCACAACAACAACAACAACGGCAATACTAATAATAATAATAATAATAATAATAATAATAATAATAATAATAATAATAATAATAATAATAATTACAGCAAATACAAAAATAACAGAAAATTAAATTCCAGTGAATGTGAAATAGTTTACTCTGATCCCACGTCCATATCCAATAATTAATTCGTGTTATGGATCACGTTTATTATAAGGTTACGATGAGATAAAACAAAATAAAACATTGTAAATGCTCTACGAAAGGAAAAGATAGAAATTAACTTGACATTCGTGTAAGTATGTATATATGTGTGTACACACACATGCAAACACACACACATACACACACGCACATACACATATATGTGTGCGTTTGTGTGTGTGTGTAAGGAGGAATGTACATAGGTATGTATGTATATATGCATGTATATATACGGTTCTATCACTTTAAAATATTTTTGTACCAAGAGAGCAAACGTAACAGAAAATGGCGGAGAGTTCTAGTTATTATAACGTCGATGCAATAATAAACAGGAAATCGAAAGATACGCGAATGACATTCTAATGGTAGTAAGTTGTTCAAAACTGTGACGAAGAAGAAGCTCCCTCATCTTCAATTTGGAAAAACGAATATTTATATATATATATATA
>NC_068986.1:113595643-113598451 GCF_001194135.2 Octopus bimaculoides
AAACTCTCTCTCTCTCTCACACATACACATACATAATCTACCTTGTTGTATTTCATAAAACAAATCTCTATATTACTCAATTGTTAGACAGATAACAAGTGTGTGTTGTGTTTGTGTGTGTGTATGTGTGTGTGTACGTGTGTACGTGTGTGTGTACGCGTGTACGTGTGTGTGTGTGTTTGTGTGTGACAGACAGACAGACAGACAGACAGAAAGACAGACAGACAGACAGACAGATAGACAGATAGATAGATAGATAGATAGATAGATAGATAGATAGATAGGGTATACGAAGAAACGCAGCCCAGTTTGGAACATCTAGTTCCGGACCTAAATATCGGCGCAAAACATTTTGCTGCAAGCCTTTGGAAGCATTCCCTTTCATGTCATGTTTCCCTCGCACTCGCAGTACTTGCCGACATAATAGACTGAGGCACTATTATATGCATTAAGATTGCAAGATATCCAGGACACAATTATCTTACAAAAGATCCAACATCGTATGGTTGATTGTTTCAATCATATTTTTGTTTTTCATATACAAGCGTCTTGTAACCCATGAATCTTGTGTCCCAATTTCTTTCGGTATTCTCAATGTGTCATGTTATATATCATTATCTCCTTAATTATAATCTTTCACCATTTCTTTATTAGTAATTCTGTACACTTATTTGCCCCTTACACTGCATCAACGCTTGGTAAATATCCTTAGAGATCTTATTTTATTTTTGATATACAGTTTGAGATTCTTGCAAAGCAGATACTTAATAGCAATTTTGTTCTTTCTAAATGCATAGTAATAACTAGTGGAAGGAATCAACGAAATACATAAAAAGAAAAGACATCGTAGACAGTGAGTCACCTATGATATCTTCAGGATTCTCCCATTTTCCAAAGTGTCACTTCTCACGTCCATGGAAATGAAAGGAGACGACTATCAATTTCAGAAAATAAAACATTGAGACAAATATCGTAAAACAATTTTTAAACCCCTCTAACGTTTTTTCAAAATGCCGCCTCCAGTTTCTATATAAGAGACACAAGACTAGAAATTTGGTAGGGAGATACAAAGTAAACTATGCCGATCCAAGTTTATAACAGGTACTTTATTTGTGTAGACGCGCTTGTTAAAAATACATTGCTATGGTTTTTAAAATATAATTAATCAAATGAATATACCATTCAAAATAATAAGCATGTATCTGCTGCTACTACTACTACTACTACTACTACTACTACTACTACTACTACTACTACTACTACTACTGCTGCTGCTGCTGCTGCTGCTGCTGCTATATAAAAAACATCATTATATTATTCTAGCCATACCTTTAAGTTTGTTGCAGTGGAAATGAGTCACCGGAAGATAAGCGTTTTTTGTACTACGCATGCGTGCTTCATTAACTTTAACAGAATGCGTTATTGACACAAAAAGGACCTTCTAATTTCCTGTTCACATTGAAGGCAGTCAATATAGTTATTTAATTGTTTCCAATCATATAGCTGGTGGGAGACGCTGTGTGTTGTTTTTGCGTGTGTGTGTATGTGTGAGTGTGTGTGTGCGTGTGTCTGTGTGTCTGCAAATGTCTTTTTGGGAATGTGTGTATATTCCAGAATTGTGACTGTACTACACATATACAAATGCATACACACCCATACGTGCACGTACACATACTCCCATAAACACACTCATGCACACGCACACACACACACGCACATGGGGATTTTGCCCTTTATAAAGAGCTCTGTCAGTCCAAAATATTTTGTTTAATTTCGCTTTTCTTGCATCGCACACGCCAGACGCTAACAAAACAAACACCATATTGAGCATGCATGGTTGTGCCGGGGCCTTAATGACCGACTCGTTTCTGGAAACTGACTGAAGAAGCAATCCATTACTCGGTTTGTAGTAACATCATAGACACCAACGCAAAACTTTACATCTGTTTGTTATCCATTCAACTAGTTATCATGTCAGCTCTAGATGTGTCAAATTAATGTTTAGCAATTGTTCAATAATTTGTGAAATAATATCTGAGAAGGCATCCAAGGCGGTGAGTTGGTAGAAACGTTAGCACGCCGGGCAAAATGCTTAGCGGTATTTCATCTGCCGTTACGTTGTGAGTTCAAATTCGGCCGAGGTCGACTTTGCCTTTCATCCTTTCTGGGTTGATAAATTAAGTACCAGTTATGCATTGGGGTCGATGTAATCGACTTAATCCCTTTGTCTGTCCTTGTTTGTCCCCTCTATGTTTAGCCCCTTGTGGGCAATAAAGAAATAAGCAACGTTAGCACGATGGGTGAAATGCTTAGCGGTGTTTCGTCTGTCGTTACGTTCTGAGTTCAAATTCCACTGAGGTCGACTTTACTGAAAGCAAAAGGCCTGACATTTTGGCGGAGATGCTAATCGATCAAATCGAGCCCAGCACGTATCTGGTACTTATTTCATCGACACTGAAAGATGAAAGGCAAAGTCGACTTTGGCGGAATTTGAACTTAGAACTTAAAACGGACGAAATGCCTGTAAGAATTTCGCCTGACGTGCTAACGATTCTGGAAGCTCACCGCCCTTTTTTGTGGGGGGAGGGGGGTTTACAAATAACGCAAAGCTAACCACACTATTATTTATTATCATCTGAGGATGTCAATGCATTCAACACAGACACATATTTTTTTACGAGAAGGGATACCCCCTACTATAACAATTCCCTAGTCCATAGTGGCTTTAAGCATAAATTAATACATAACCCCTAGAAGAAGAAGAAGAAGAAGAAGAAGAAGAAGAAGAAGAAGAAGGAGGAGGAGGAG
>NC_068986.1:113598461-113599646 GCF_001194135.2 Octopus bimaculoides
AGAAGAAGAAGAAGAAGAAGAAGAAGAAGAAGAAGAAGAAGAAGAAGAAGAAGAAGTCATCGACTCTGTAGTTCATGATGAATCCACGACGATGATAGGAGATATGGTGGTCGCTTCTGTGGGTTCTTCGTTTTAATTTTGAAGCAGAGTTACTTTATGGTGAAACAATAGTGTATTTTCGTGTGAATTATGATTGGTGACCGCCACCGCTGTCATGTGCGGTTGTTTTTAAGTTTAAGAGGTTGAGAGAAATAGGGTTTGCCAAAAAATAAAAGCTGTAGCGAGAAGTGAATTTTGTTATACAAGCAATACATATCACTCCGACTTATGTAATACAATGCAGCCGTTGTAATATTTTCCTATCTATCAATAACCAACTGTGTGCGATAAAAAAACAGAGAGCGAGCAATAGCTTCTAATTAGTTATTTAATCTTTGATAAAATGATTGCGAATTTCGTCAGATGACCAGCAATTTTAAGGATGGCAAACGACGATTCCATGGACTCCAATGCTTAGTGGTACTACGTTATCGGCATCAGAGATATTTGAACTCAGACCGTAATGAATTAGACGAAATTTTTGGCCGATACGTTAGCGATTCTGCCAGAACGCATATATTTGCAGGGGCGTGGGAGCCAATTACATCAACCCCAGTGTTTTGATTGTACTTATTTTCTGTATTCCAAAATTATGAAAAACAAACTCGACCTCCGAGGCATTTTGTGAACAGAACGCAAAGTCGGAAGAAATGGCGCTCAACATTCTACGAAAGGCGTTAATAACTTTGCTAGTCTTTCCTTAATAGAGTCACATAATATACTAAATGATTTTCTTCTAGATAACATTTCTATTGAAACTTTCGCCAGCACACTGTCTACGCAACGAAACATTGCTACAACTCAAGTAATTTAATATTCCAGCAAGTTGCCAAGAAAGTGTTAAATATTCAAATTGATCCAGCCACATTATGTTAGTCATTAATATCATTGAGTTTATAAGATGTACGTTCGTGGTTAGTTAAAGGAAATCTACATATGACGAAGAAACGACAAGCAAAGACGAAATGTGGAGATACAACAGTAACTTATTTCTCTGTCCACGAATGTATTATAACGAACATATGCTTCATGGTTCACCGTACAAACACACACACACACACACACACACACACACACACACACACA
>NC_068986.1:113599930-113607240 GCF_001194135.2 Octopus bimaculoides
ATATATATATATATATATATATATATACGTATCTATTTATTTATTTATGGAAGTATTTATATATAGGCTATATTAAACCTCTGAGCTAGACATAAACAGTATCAGTACGGAATCGTAAAATATATTTGCCAACTAAATGTGGCGGTGCCCTAGAGGACGATGTTACTATTGTGTTTAGCCCCAGGAAGATATCTCCTCCAGCTGACTAACGACACACTGTCTGTGTCCTATAAGTATTTGCGCGGGGAGGTCATCACTCTCATCTCTAGCCTTACGTGATACACACAAAAGCGGGTTTCAGGGTAGTTACTCGTCTTCAGCGTAATTTAAACGCCAGCTAGTGGTGAAACTTCATTCCACTCGCAAAATACTATATGCTTTTTCCAGAGATAAATTGTCGCTGATCTCGAAAAGGGAGAAATAATCTATATTAAATCTCTGAGCGAGATTCATGCATGAACTTGGAACATATCCATCATGGAAATTCTGATTCCACATTTCAAGTATTTCTCTTATGGGCTCCAAATTATCATCACTTCTCTTTTTCCTTCTTGCACTAGCATCATTAAAACGCAAAACCTCTAAAATCTGTTGAAATCTTCCCCGGCTCATACTTTTGTTGAATATTGGGCGGCCATCTTCTTGACCCCATAACTGTGTGACATTTTCGTAATAATCAGTTCAATAAATTTCTTTAGTTCAGAGTGATCAGTTTCCTTCCTGTGTAAAAAGAAAGGAAATTGTAAACAATCTGACCTTCAACATTTGTCAATTTACGAATTACTTGAAGAAGATTCTGGCACATTAAGATAGTAGAACACGTTTCAATGCTATCGCAAGACCTTTTAGCAGACCGGGTTGGTCGACATTCTTGGCGCACGGTATTGTAAAAGATGAAATTCTTACTGCTGCTTCAGTAAGAGGATTAGAATGCCAAATTTCTTGTCTGACTCTAGAAACATAATGCTGATTCATAATTGGGTGGCTTGCAGATAACTGTTTTTGGGTATCTTCATCATCTGATGACACAGAACTTAAACTGTCCAGCACAGAATCACTTTCACCATCGTCTTCAGAGTAATAGATGGAATCACTACTATCTTCTTTCCATTCCTCATCTCATTCCAATAACCTTTTTGATATTTGGTCTTCACTCAAGTCTTCACGTCTAGGCATAATGGAAAGCACAACTGAACTATATAAAACTTGATAGCAGAATAAAGGTAGATATTGCTCTCTCATATATTTATAGTCTCCTGAATGATGATGCAATATATTGTATGAATTCCGTCATTACATAGAAATATTGCATCACCCTATAACCTAGCCCATTGAAGGTGATGCAATACCACACAAATTTACAGGAATATTTTCATAATTTTTCCTATTTTTTCTAAAATACAGCAAATAAATTGAATACAATTTTATCTATTTTATATCTGATAAATATCTAGGAAAATAATATTTGATACTGCTTTTATTCTATTTAGAATGACAGGAGTATTGTCTGATTCTAATTCGAGGATCCTATGGACCCGTACGGTAATTAATATACGGTAATTAATGAGGTAATGAATCGTATTCAATGTTACGAGAGGCATAGGCGCTTCAAAAACAAAAAAAACATCCCTGGAAGATGATGAACGATCTGGAAAACCTGCCACGTATTACGAAATGTGAAGAATATTCATCACCTTATGCACGAGGATCGTCGGAGGACAATCAACGACATTGCTGATGTGGTTGATGTGTCGTATAGGTCCTTGCAGTCAGTCGTAACGTCTGAATTGAACATGCGGCGTGTCACTGCCAATTTTGTCCTCTACCTGCTGGCCACCTATCAGAAAGAACAACACATCGAAGTTTCTCAAGACTTCCGACAGCGTGCCGCTGATGACCCATTCTTCGTGTCGAGGATCATCACCAGTGACAAATGTTGGTTCTACGGCTACGACCCTCAGACGAAGAAGCAGTTGTCACGATGGAAGAGGCCTTCATCTCCACGACAAAGGAAGACACGACAGAGCTGCAACTCAATCAAGAGCATGTACATCGTTTTTTGGTTTGTTTGTTTTTTTCGACATCCGTAGTCTTGTGCATGGAGAATTCGTCTCCCAGAGCCAAAGCGTCAATCGAGAGTTCTACTGCGACGCTTTGAAGAGTTTGAGGGAGGAGATCGACGACGAAAGGGACCGGACCTGTGGAGCGACTGACGATTTCGATTCTTCACAACGACAGTGCACCGTGTCACCGAGCTCTCCTCACTCGTCACAAACAACCTGGTATCGCTGCCACACCCGCACCATTTGCCAGATTTAGCAGTGCAGACGTCCATCTCTTCCCCAAGATGAAAATGTATCTCGAATGGTGCCAGTTTAACACTGTTGTCTAGATCCTGGACGAATCACAGAAGGTTCTCGACTGGCTCACACAGAACGACTTCCAGGACAGATTCCAAAAGTGGCAGGAAACCTGGAACCGGTGGGTGCACAAGTTGACTATTTTGAAGGAGATGATGTTAAAAATAGGGAGATAAGTAACTTTTTATTAAACATAATTAATCCAGGATCTTTTTGATACCACTTCGTATATTAGAGAAGGACAGAGAGAGATAGCGAGGGGGAGAAAAAGTGAGAGAAAGTGGGAGAGAGAGCATTTAAGTATAAATGTAAATGCTATAAACCTTAACAAATTCTACTAAAGAAGAAGAAAGTTTGACGAATGAGATATTATCTAAACGCTACACACACAAACACATGCACAGACAGAGACACATACACACACAATCACACATACATACACCCACTCTCTCTCTCTCTCTCTCTCTCTCTCTCTCTCTCTCTCTCTCTCTCTCTCTCTCTCTCTCTCTCTCTCTCTCTTATACCATTCCAGCAAAGCAGGCCTTTCTATAACTGGAAGCACTGCAAATGAGAAACGAACAAAACATATATATCATATATATATATAGAGAGAGAGAGAAGAGAGAATCGCGGTAGAGTGAGAGAGAGAGATTTGTGTGTGTGTGTGTGTATATGTTTGTGTGCATACAGAAGATATATATGTAGTTATATTTGAAATAAATTTTACATATATTGTGATTTGTTTCTATTTCACGAATATTGAAATTCCATCTTTGTATAATGCCACGGACTTGATGAGTTCTATATATGGTATTTATGTTTAAGTGACTGAAATTAATTGTTGAAATTTGAATAATCTCAATTAAACCGAGGCGTTTGCTATGATTCTTCTCTTTAATTACTAAATCTACTTCGGAACACTTACTCAATATATTTCTACACATTCAAAACCTATACACAAGGTAAGCGCCTCATAAATGTCTGTTTCTGATAGATAGATAGACAGACAGACAGACAGACAGACAGACAGATATATACATAGATAGATAGATAGATAGATAGATAGATAGACAGACAGACAAAAGACAGACACAGAGATAGATAGATAGATAGATAGATAAAAATATTGATATGCATATGTCAAATATCTGTATATATGGATGAGGATGATATACGAGACACACACACACATACACACACACACACACAAACACACATACACACATGAATAGAGAGAGAAGAAGAGAGAAGGATGGAGAGAGAGAGAGAGAGAAGAAGAGAGAAGGATGGAGAGAGAGAGAGAGAGAGAGGGATGGCGAGAGGGATGGCGAGAGGGAGAGAGAGAATGATGCATGTATATATTCATGCATACATACACATATACACTTATATATGTACAGGCAGACACACACACACACACACTGAGCAATGTATACGCGTGTCCATCTATACATTTATTTAATAATGAGTGTTCGTTAAAATTCCCTGCATATATTTTGAATATTTTTCGTCGTTTTTTTTTTTCTTCTTTTTCTTGTCTTTCACTTCTTAGGTTTCACTTTCACACGCTCTATCCTCTTTATATTATCACATCTGAACGTGCCTTATCACTTGCCTGAAAAAGATGGTGGGAAATCTAGCAATGTTATTGTGAAAATTGGAAAATACATGTTTAACATAGAATAATAGAGATTGCATTTATGCCTTGCCAAAAATCAATTTGAAATCCATGAAAGCGGAAACTGATAACGTGCTTTGATTATTTTGTTGTAAATATTACAAGGTAAAGAATATAAAAAAGAAAGAAACAAAAACAGAATGACGAGATAATATATGTAAAATTTCACACGTAAAGGACACATATATATTAGAATTGCAAAACGTTGGCTAGAGGGCGCCATAAGGCTGTAAAATTTTGTACGTAGTAAAGACTTTTCTTTTTGTACAAGACGAGCGTCATTTGCTAAACGTTATGTAGTTTTATTTCTGTCACACTAGATGTCTTTTCTTTTGCATAATACTGTACGGTTTTGCCGTCTTTATTTTTATCAAAACTTGGTCACAGGTACATTAAAGTGTTTGTTATAAAAGTACAAGTAATTTTTTGTGAAATATATGCTACCTATTATTGAAATTAAATCATTGCACGATTAAGATTTCCAGTATTAAGAATACGAAATGAATTACCATATTATCGATTGTTGTTAAAATGAATCAAAGTGGAAGTTTTCGACCACCGGAAAATTCGGTTTGCTATTCTGATATTAATTGAAATGCTACGGAAGTTTATTTCGATCTTACTCGGAGAAAATCGCTAAACTAAACACCATTCAAAATACTTTCCTCGGGAAAATGCTGTTACAGCATTTGACATAATTAATTTTACATGCTTGTATCGAAGTGGATACAGCTAGCAATAATATCATGGTTTATATTATATTCTAATAGCGTATAAAACATAATGGGTAAAAAACGATCTGTTCACTGGAATAACAAAATCGAAGGCTAAATGCGAGATATGATCCGAAATCTTCAGTTGGCTAATTTGTCTTTCACTTATCTTTCTATTCAAGGTTATATGTTCCTTTTCTTTTTAGTCAAAAAATTACATCTTAATTACGGATTGGCAGAATCGTTAGGGAGTCGGACAAAATGTTTTTCGGTATTTCTTCCGTCAATTTTCTTTCTGAGCTCAAATCTGGCCAAAGCGAAATTTACCTTTCATGCTTTCAAGATCGGTAAAATAATCACAGTTCAAGTACAAGGATTGATTATCTCCTTCTCTTCGAAATTGCTGGCCTTGTACCTAAATTAGAAACTATTGTTCATAATTGTGTTCTCTTCGAGACACACCATTATAATTGTATATCGCTCAACTTACAGTGACTGTATACATTTTCCGTATATACCTGTCCTTCTAAACGCAATATGCAACCAAAGCTGCACACATAGACACACGCACACACACACAAGTGTGTATGTGTGCGTGCGTGCGTGTATGTATATATGTATGTTTAGTGTACAAAACTAGCCAAGAGGGAAGATCACAGGCTATTATTTCTCTAATCGTTTTAAGTTGACATTCTCTCAGTGTAAAATTTGTCTTTCTTTGGCCAAGCGTTGTTATAATAATCGTCAAATACCAGGTCTCTCTCTTTCTCGTCAACGAAAATGTATGGAAGTGTCCCGTGTCATGAATTGATACTACTGCTTTCAGAAACAGCAGTTATATATAAACGGTTACATATGCAACCACTACACACACACACAAATACACATACACATATATAAGTATATACGTATGTGTATATATATATATATATGCACACTGAGAGGGAGACAATATATATATATATATATATATATATTCAACTAGCAATGAAAGTAAACAAAGTTTGTTTTAGAAGCGTTGAGATGTATTGAAAGATACAGAAAAAATTATTTTTAATCTCAAACGCGTGATAATGTTAATAAATAGTGTGATCAGGATAAATTATCCATACATTACAGAAAAATACGTTACCGGACAGCCATGAGACTCGAACTCACATCCCTGTGAATACACATCAAGTGCTTTACCACTAAGCTAAACTGCCCAATAACAAATTCGTCAGCACTTTTAGAACTTATAAATTTAGCTTCATAAGACGTTAACGTTAAATTCAACTTACGATGGAAGTAAACAAGCAAAATTTGTTTCAGAACCGTTGAGATGTATGTATATATATATGTGTGTGTGTGTGTGTGTGTGTGTGTGTGTGTGTGTGTGTGTGTGTGTGTGTGTATGCATATTTGTGTAGAGTCGAATATTACAAGAGACTGTATATGAAGAAGGAGGGGGGGCACAGAGAGAAAGACGATGAAGTCTACGCCTAACGGACAGACACAGATACGCAATCAATTGATGTCTATAAGCGAGTCTTTGTGTTTTGGTAGAACTGTCATTGGGCTTTCATTTGCATCAATGGTACCATGACCAATAATTCGTATGTGTTTAACGTGGGAGAGTGTCTGTGTTCGCAGGGATGTATGTGTGTGGGAGTGTGTGTGTGCGGTGTGTGTGTGTGTGCATGAATACGGTGAATGGCAGTGTAAGAGTGTGACCAAAATACTGGCTTTTAATCAGCGTCGAAACAATGCCACATAAACGCACGCATAAACACAGCCGTACACGAACAGACCTTCATGAATACTTTACCGAGTCCATATCTCAAGCGAACTTCATAGGAGAATGACTCTCAAACCAAATGACTGTGGATGATTAGAAATAATTCGACGATGACAGATTTTAGTCTCCGATGACAAATGACGGAAAGCGGAAATAGATGTTCGGTATACCAAAGAACAAACACACATACACACATATAAAGAGTCGGTGGTCACGTGTATGCTTGTATATATACGTGTGTGTGTTTCAGTGTATGTACTTATATACATATACGTGTATATATATATATATATATATATCCTTGCATATTGCTATGTATGATGTATGTATGTATGTATGTATGTATATGACAATGATGAAAAGTGTAATGAAAACGCAAGGACGGGATGAGTTTACAATCAATAATGTTCGTTGCAAGAGTGGTCGCGTAGGTTGCCGAAGCTTGTCGCAGAAATAGAAAGAGTAGGCTGTCGTGTCGTTTTAGCCAACATGAAAAGAGAGGGAAAACTGGGAGGGAAAAAGTACAAAAATGAGAGAATAAATGGAAAAGGAAGTCAAGGCAAAGGGTTTATATACAAAATATTTATGTATGTGTCAATTTGTGTGAAAAATGCACATAGATAGACACACATAAACACACACGGACATATAGGGAGGGACGTTATGCATGAGAATGGTAAAGACAGAAAAACACAACCACGCACATTTATATACACACACAAAAGCACACACATACACACACAGACACACACATATATATTTATATATATATATATATATAT
>NC_068986.1:113607555-113607997 GCF_001194135.2 Octopus bimaculoides
ATATATATATATATATATATATATATATATATACATGCATAAACATACATATATATATATTATAATATGTGTATATATATATATATAGAATTGCAGGGTTACTGATATCAAACATTAAAATCATTACTCTAGAAACGTATTAAGTTATAACTTGATGCTGTATAGGGGAACTCTACTTACACACTCAGATACACACAGATATACTACATATATAGACCTACAATAAAACACGCACGCACACACGCACACACACAAACACACATACACACATATACATCCATATACATATGATTATTTGTGAATGCGTGTGAGCCGTACGCCTCAGTGTGTGTTTAGAACAGTTTATCTACTTCCATCTTTCTAGTTGCGCTTGTGCGTGTGTGTCTGTAAACCTCTCTATATATATATATGTGTGTGTGTGTATGCGTGTGTGTGTGTGTGT
>NC_068986.1:113608041-113611386 GCF_001194135.2 Octopus bimaculoides
ATACATATATATATATATATGTATGTATATCTTATAAACGCATAAATATATACCATATATATATGTTACAAATTTGTGTGCATATGTGCGTAGGTGTGTGTGTGTGTGATGGCGCATGATTGCGGTGGGTGGCGGGGTTTTCTCTGATGTCTAAATTCTTGCAGCGAATCAAACTATGCCGATATATAACGGTCTCTATGACATTTTTTCGAAGTCACTGATTTTGATTTCACGGCTGGAAACACTTGGAAATGTAATTCACATGGTATCGATCACCCGATCGGTTCTGTAGCGGAGTGAGGTCGAACAGTCCTCCTGGGATTATTGTGAATGACACATTTATATTATCACTGATCATAGTTTATGTAGCTGCATGTATATGTATATATATATATATATATATATATATATATATATATATATATATATATACATACATACATACATACATACATACATACATGCATACATATATACGTATCTGGAAATTCATTGTTCTGTATTTGTATTCTGTCTCCCGGTAAATTAGTGTGTAGAAATTAAAATCTATCCAGTAATATAACACACACGCACACACATACACACATATGCAAAAATATTTATATATGCATACGTGTATATGTATATATATATATACATATACATACATATATATATATATATATATATATATATATATATATATATATAATAATACAAAGAATATATATACATGTATACACACATATATGTACATACTTACATCTACATGTGTATATATATGCATATCAGGGTACAGGACGTTAGAACAATGAACTACAGACAACGGAACGAACACATAGGAAAACGGAAAGCCACTCTGAATATCCATTCATCAGCCGTCTCTATTCTAACTAGACGTTTCGAAGACATACATATATATATAAAATGAGAACGAAACCAAGGCTGTGTGGAATTTAGAGGACATTTATAAAGAGAAACATAGTCTTACAGTTGTTTCTGGGATGTTAGTGATATCCCTAACGATGTGAGGGAGTTAACTAGACGGAAATAGTAAAGTTCAATAGAAGGAGTTAAGACTACCTTTCTCTTTATAAATATCCTATCAAATCAACACAACTTTGGTTTTGTTGTCTCATTTTATTTAACATATACATGCTCATAGAAAACCCACATTAGACTCCTCACTCGTATCATTATCGAACCGGGACTCTTACTACGGTTCTACTGCACCACTTCGCGGTACCTCTCATATATTTTTTTTTTTTAATACAGAATGGGACAAGAACTCAAAACGTCCAGAGAGTTAGGTGATACCAGAAAGGGATAAAACATACAGATAGACGATAGAAAGAAAACACGGACAGGATATTCGGAGTTTTCTTTCTTCAGTCGAGATCCAGATAATCCTTGCAATTTCGGCTGCATTGCTTTCCTTGGAAAAAAGCAGCGAACGTATACAAAAACAAGGACGGAAAAAAACCCCAACAATGTTACACAAATACAGTAAGAATAATAACAGGATATAACAACATATGTCTTTCGACTAAGGACGAATTAAATTAAGCTGGTGTGTATGGAAATAAGGCCTTACAGCAGGAGTACAAGATTTCACAGGCACAGGGAGGAATAACGATGTTGCACGCACAACCGCCGGACAAGGAAGAAAGGTCAGGCTCAGCCGGACACCGGTCACGTGGGAAGAGAAAGGAAAGAGGTAGAGGCAGAGGGACAAAAGTATTAAGGAAGGGCGAGAAAAAATGACAAGGACACAGTGAAGTGAAAAGTGGAGGGAAAGTGAGCAAGAATAGAAGGCAAGGAAATGTGAACGGAGGGGAGACGAAAGAACGAACAGTGGAATGAACGAATAAGGATGAAGGGGCTGTTGGACATAAAAAGAGATTTCACAAAAAAAAAAAACAGATGAAGACAAGCGGTGTAGAAAACAAATAGATGAATTAGTATAACGATCGGGATTTGAGAAAGTCTTTAACGTTTCGAGCCTACGCTCTTCCACAGAAAGGAACACAGAAAAGTGTTCCCAGCTATGGTCACCCCACAGTGTAAAATTAACAGCGGACCTTGAAGCAATACAGCGAAGCTTCACATAAAAGATTGTCTCATTGCAATAGCTCAGCTACTGGGAAAGGCTAAAGCAGCTACGACTCTCCTCGCAATGGCGGGAAAGATATGCAGTAATGTACATCTGGAAGATCCTGGAAGGGATTGTGCCGAATTTTATTAATGAAAGATACACAAATGACAGAACAGCTCACCACTGCACAATGCCAAATATGCCAGCAATACCGTAACGCTTAGGACCAGTTACCACAACAGCCTATATTTTAGGGGCCCACAGCAATTTAGTATTCTCCCAAAGAGCCTGAGAGGCCTACACAATGTGGATGTAGGTGTTTTCAAATCAAAACTGGATTTCTTCCTGTCGAGAATCTCAGATGAAGCTACCTCGCGGCAGGAGGCGCTCTGTAATAACAGTGTAGCAAAACGGCGGTGTCCCAGCATAACCACTGCTTTGAGCTGAAACTGATACATATATATATTTATCAGTTTCAGCTAATATAAATTATGGTGTCGATATTTAGAAAACGTTAAACAGGATATACATTGGTGTTGCAGAAGCTTTGTGTGGGGCTGAAAAATGAATGTTGTAAAATGCGGTTCTGAGAATCTGACTACGATCACTCACACCATTAGAATGCATCATGGCATGGAATTGTCTCTCTCTCTCTCTCACTCGCACACACTTGCACACACATTCATAGTTATTAGGCAATATGTCTCGCTTAAATTGGTAAATAAATGTTCAACGTTTTCTTGAGTCCTTGGTCAATGCATCGGTTTGTAACTAATTTTCTTGACGATATGATGTATTTGCAAACACATTCACGCACTCACACATTCGCGCGCGTGTGTGTGTACGCGTGAATGTGTTTCCAAACCTGAAGCTATCCACCTTCAGAAATAGGAATAAGGCTAACTCAACAGGGTTAAGTGCAGACATTTGAGAACTTAAGGATAAAAATAATAGATTTTAGCTTAAACTGGCGTATACTCTCGAAAACAACCTCCTACAACACTGCAAATAGACACTGCGATCTTTGCCTATCAGAACGCCTAGCTATACTTACGGCTAAGCAAATTCTTCTCAACAGGAAATTTGAAAACATCTCATTTTGCCTTCACGTGGCCCATTATGCATTTTTGAAATACCGGTAGAATAGCCTCTCTTGTCATCATGCAGGCCTCTATGCCTCCATAACTCCAAACTAGAATACTCATCTATATAAGTCATACAAGCGAAAACCACGAGTTTCCCATTGTTACTATATCCTTTTTCTTCTCTTA
>NC_068986.1:113611667-113612446 GCF_001194135.2 Octopus bimaculoides
ATATATATATATATATATATACATATTTATATCAAAACATATTGCGTGTATATATCTGTGTGCATGTGTGTTTGTAGACAGTGCAATTAGACTCATCTAAAACCTCGCTTCTTATATCTGTCTTTTTTTTTACCATGTGGATAAATGCTGAAACCAGGATATCAGTTACGCTATCCAAATAATCCCAAACTCACAGATGTAACGCTCACCAAACACGGAACTTCGTCATCATCAGCGGAGTTCTATTTTTTCCATGTATATTACCTAATGGACCTACTTAGAAGCTATTCTTTTTCCTCGGCATCTTTTATGAGCGTGTTAAACAAATAATGATAACAAACAACACGTAGATGTTACATCCAATTATCTCTGCATTCCACAAACTCACCGTGTTTGAACCATGGTCAGAAAACCTCTGACCCAAAATGTGAGAGGTCACTTCCTTCCTTTCATTGTATGATTTGGGCGTTTTTTAAGCAAAATCCCAGAGTGATGAAATGAAATCATATAAAATTGTAATTGCATTTCTAATTTCCGTTTAATTTATTTCTCACTCATTGATTTAAATTTATAAACCACTTAATATATTCTGAAATATGTCAACATATAATCTGAAACATACAAACAAAAAAGCCTGCCTCCTACCAGCTCGGCTTCGGATTCACTTCCCTTCGTTGCATCCTAGGCAACTCCACTTCTATGACTACGGGCCATCCAACGCCTTCTAAGCGGATTTGGCGGAGGCAAACTGAAAGAAACCCATCGTATATATGTATATA
>NC_068986.1:113612613-113615737 GCF_001194135.2 Octopus bimaculoides
TATATATATATATATATATATATATATATATTATAGATTCTCTTGTGAACGACAAATGAGAGTTCAATAAAATAAAGCAATGATCATGTTCTATCTATGGACACGAATGTACCTCTTGAGGCTTGCTTGTGCCTTGCAAACCTTTTGGCAAATGGAACAAGCTGATGTCTCAGACGGCAAGGCTTCTTTGTTTCGTGCCACAAAACCACAATGATAGGTTAGTTTTCCATTTGGAGGAGAAGTGCTTTGCCAGCGTGCTTTCATGTTGGTCCCGGTGTTGGAGTCGATTTTGCTCAATTGTTTGAACTGAAAAATAGGACTCGCGCCAGAACCTGCGTTCTGATGCTTTGTTTTTCCAGGAAAGAAAAGGAATGTTGCATCGTTTCACATTGTCTTTTAGTTTGTCTTTGAAGCGCAAGAGTAATCTTCCAACTGACCTTCCTGTTAGGAATTGGCCAAAAAGAAATTGCTTCAGAATTCTGATATCACTCATACGTGAGAAATGACCTGACTATTTAAATATTGTTTTGATCAAGATGGCTTCAATACCTGATATGCTGCATTTTGTATGTCACTGTTATGAATATGGTCAAGACCAATGACTAATATACTTTGACTTTCACCTTCAATGATACGTCATGGCTGATCCCTGACCTGTGATAACGCGTACCGAAAACGGTGCTTGCCTTCTTGAATCTTGACTCGATATATTTATCCATCTTCGCATCATTTGACACAATGGAACCAAGATAAGTGAAAGAGGAAACAGTTTTTAATGCTTTCCGATAAACATATAAAGTAGGGGCACTGGCAGGAAGATGGTCACAAATGGGCTGATGGAGAAGCTCAGTTTTATTTATGATGATGGTCAGACCAAAGGCCTTCGATACACGGCCTGGCTTTAAGAGTGTGTGCTACAAGTGCACAATCGTCTGAGAAGAGCAAATTTCGAACTGTTTGCAACAAAATCTTAGTTTTTGCGTTGAAGCGTCGTTGGTGGAGCAAGCTACCACCAGTTTTGTACTCAAACTTTACTCCTTTAACAGACTCGAATGCGGATATGACGGATAAATACAAAGTAAATAAGAGTGGTGCATGAAAACAGCTTTACTTTGTCCCATTTGAGGGAGTGAATAAATTGGACACTACCCTGCTTGATCTGACAGAAGCCATCAAACCTTGATAGAAAGTAATTATGACACTGAACATCTTTTCTGGAACACCTAATTTTCTAAGGATAACTCAAATAGCATCACTAGATACAGTGTCGAAAGCTTTAGTTAGATCTACAAAAAAGCTTCCAATAAGGGCCCACGAGCATTTTCCCGCAGTTACCTTAGGCTAAAAATCATATCCACTGTGTCTCTACCAGCCCAAAATCCACACTGAGGTTCAGGCAACGCTAAACTGACAAGGGCATCAGTTAGTCTATTTAAGATAACGCTTCTAAGGATCTTCCCAGCAACACACAAAATTGGGATATCTCTATGGTCGTCACATTCGTATTGGCTGCTTTTATGCTTATAAAGATGGACAATAGAAGCATTTTAAAACTCATTTGCGACTGATCAAGATTCCCAGATTAACGAGAAAAGGTTACATAAATTGTTCAGCAGGAGACTGCTGCAACATCTCTATATGTCGGCTGATATGCCGTCGTTTCAGGACGACTTTCCATTCATGAGCAATTTTATGGCCATTTTTTATTTCAGAATTTGATGAAAAGAGAACGACAGGAATGGAATTTGATGTAAATATAAGGAATGGCGACCAAACTGATTAAAACAGTATCCTGGCTTGGTCGCAATCCAATGACTGAAGCAAGTAAATGATGAAAACATGCATATACATACACACACACACACACACACACACACACACACACATATATATATATATATATATATATATATATATATATATATATATATATATATATATATATATATATATATATATATATATATATATATATACATATATACATATACATACATACAGCCATACATACATATACCGCATATATAAGATATGTGCGTTCGTGCGTGTGTGTATGTGTATGTGCATATGTCTGTGTGTCTATGTATGTGTGTGTGTATTGCGTATGTGTAATGCGTGCGCGCGGGTGTGTGTGTGTTTTTATTGTATATATATGTTATTTGTTTTCGTTTTCCTATCACACTCTATATAATTTTTAGCATTTGTGTGTCCGATTTCTTTCTGTAATGTTTCTCGTTTGTCATTTCTTTTTTTTTTTTTTAGTTTTTCCTTTAATTCGCAGAAATAGCAATCAGCAGCAGCGACAGCAACGGTACCATATTCAATATATAGAGCAATAAATATTATTTTTTTCATACATCGTTGAAAAACACATTGAATCGAATCATGTAATGTATCTATTTAGTCTCTGTCTAAATCAGCGATGCAGAACATTTTTTTTATTATTTATCATGGGCCACGCAATATTTTGTTTCATCTGTGTCCCAAACGATGACGACTGAATTAAACCGGAATTCTATGTTAAAGTACAAATCTCAATCAAACAGTAAAAAGAAAGAACAACGTCAGTACATGTATCTAAAATGTAGGAACATTAAATGACTAAAAAACGAAGGACTTTAATATTGTAATTTCAAACAAAAAGCAACCTAATCAATATGCAAACAAATTTGTCTTACTTGTTTACATGGCTCAGTGGTTAGAGCGTCGAGCTTACGATCGTGAGGTTGTGAGTTCGATTCCCGGACCGGGATGCGTATTGTGTTCTTGAGCAAGACACTTTATTTCACGTAGTTCCAGTTGACTCAGTTGTAGAAATGAGTTGTGACATCACTGGTGCCAGGCTGTATCGGCCCCTTTGCCTTTCCCTTGGATAACATCAGTGGTGTGGAGAGAGGTGCCTTGTATGCATGGGTGACTGGTAGTCTTCCATAAACAAACTTGCTCGAACTTATGCCTCGGAGGGTTACTTTCTAGGTGCAATCCTATGGTCGTGTACGACCGAAGGGGTCTTATATAGATATAGATAGATAGATAGATAGATACATATAGACTGATAGATACACACACACACACACACACACACACGCACATATATATATATATATATATATATATATATATA
>NC_068986.1:113616245-113622462 GCF_001194135.2 Octopus bimaculoides
TATATATATATATATATATATATATATATATGTGTGTGTGTGTGTTGGCGTGTACATATATATATATATATATATGTACACGCCAACACATCTACATTCATATGCAAACGACAACACACGTACACACACACATATATATGTATATTATATCGATATTAAATTCATATGTATTTATACGTATATATGTTCTCTTGAATTTAGAGTAAATTCCTACTGGCCAAGCTACTTGTTAGCAAGGTTAGATTTTTTCTTAGTGTCTCACAGGGTTTTGTAGGACCATAGGTAGGTAGGTAGGTAGGTAGGTAGGTAGGTATGCATACACTTTGACCGGTTTCGCATTAGATTTTAAAATGTGTATATTATATAAAATGGTTAGTATAACGCTCAGGAATTGAAAAAGTCTTTAACGTTTCGAGACTACGCACTTCCACAGAAATGAACATAGAAAGAAACAAGGAGAGAAAAAAAGGAGTGATAAAACGGAGAGAGAAAATATATATATATAGACATTCATACATATATAACATTAATTTAAGGTTGGAATGCATTTGATTAGAAATCTGTTCCACCTGTCATAATAGCAACAACCATATACACTTTAATAGCCAATCTCTTTACTGTGTATTTCAGTTAGAGCGGTAGTATGTAGTTATAAAACATTGAATCCAATCCCAGTCAACAACCATCACACTTCAGACGGACACTGGCAGGGATTCGGGAGATAGATTGTTATTAATGGCTCCGGGAAACCCAAAAGATGTCGTTTAAGTACTCACATCTGAATGCTCTAATTCTTATACAAGAAACATGTAAACAAATGGTGACTACTTAATTCCTGTTCCTTTGAAATTTCTTTAACATCACTCTCTATCCTCGCCCAACGCTTAACTCTAAAGCATATCTATACTAATTTCTAACAACTTATTCGTATCACCGTTACTAGTGGAAACCATACTATATATATATATATATATATATATACATATATAAAACTGGTCAAGCAACGAAATATCCCTTTAATATACTCTGTAGCTGTCTTATAGTAGAGGCGCAATGGCCCAGTGGTTAGGACAGCGGACTCGCGGTCGTAGGATCGTGGTTTCGATTCCCAGACCGGGCGTTGTGAGTGTTTATGTAGCGAAAACACCTAGTGTTCCACGAGACTCCGGCAGGGAGTGGTAGCAACTCCTGCTGTACTCTTTCATCACGACGTTCTCTCACTGTTTCTTCCTGTTTCTCTTGTACCTGTATTTCAAAAGGCTAGCTTTGTCACACTCTGTGTCACGCTGAATCTTCCTGAGAACTACGTTAAGGGTGCACGTGTCTGTGGAGTACTCAGCCACTTGCACGTAAATTTCACGAGCAGGCTGTTCCGCTGATCGAATCACCTGGAAGCCTCGTCGTCGCAACCGACGAAGTGCTACACAACTGTCTGATAAGATGTATTTAAATGAACCAATGTTATAGAAGAGGCTAGTGTAAGGTGTTCAATGGAGACTTCGAATTAGCTGCCCAACGACCTTTAAAATTAAAACAATTGTTTTTAATTATTAAGTCAACAAGATGCAAATATGATATTTCCGTAAGACATCCACCTGTTTAATAGAGAAATGAAATTAATCATTTCGTGCCTACTTTAGGAAGGGCTATGATGGTTTTAAGTCCTAAATGTTTGGACAACACACCATACCGTTATAGACATGCTTCACTGATATCGTCAAAAACAGCGGTGGAAGCAATCTTCAAACAGTTCAAAGATGTACAATTCTTCAAAAGGCAGCGAAAAATAATCTCACCGTTCATAGTCACTCTACAACTACAACGATAACAACGACGACGACGACGATGAAGACAACTACGCGAGAAGCAACAGCAATAGCAACAACAACAACAACAACAACAACATCAATAACATACACACAATGCAGTCTGTTTTATTTCTTCGACATTCATATCTTCATCATACAGCACATTCTTCCAGTTTCTATTTAGCCGTGTGAATATGAAAAATGTATAAAAATGATAAAGTATGGTTTGAACGTTTGACGATAAAAAGAATTCTGTTTTCTATTTTCACCAATAGATTAATATCAATTTCATACATTATTCCACCACCCCACAGAACACCCCCGCCCACCCCCTCAGCACCTCTATTCTCTTATGAAAGCTAATATCGAAATATTGTCAAGAAAAATCTCCTGTTTCTGTCTGTTTTCCATTTATTTGCTGTTATATATTCTTGTTATAGTTTTCGCTTTTTTTTTATACATGTATATACATACAGACACACACACGCACTCTCACACACACAAACACACACACAAGTACATACACACACATAGTTTTTTCCATAACATCAATGTGAAAAATAAAATACTTGCGAGAAGTTACAGATATTTTTTCTATATCTTTATATGTGATTTCTTTTATTTTACTATTGTTGTTGCTGAAGCAGTTTTTGTTGTTATTGTTGCTGTTGTTGTCGTTATTGCTTTTGTTGTTGCTGTTATTATTATTATTATTATTATTATTTAAATTTCGTTTGCTTTATTTTCTTTTTCAGCTTGCTGTTTCTAATTTAGGCTATCTGCACAAAAGCGTTGTGTCTGAATTGTATTTTCAACGGTGTTATAGATTTACACTTTGAAAACTATTGATGTATTTAGCGACCAGGCATGTGATAAATCACTTATTGCATTCTAAAATCTATACGACTAATGATACTCTACTCTGGCGAATCTCCTCTGCTTTTTATCATTCATGATTTGTTGATATCACAAAAATACTCCCGCTTCTGTAGTAGACGCTTCCGGGCTTAAATCTCAATTAATTCACCGTGTCTAAACATGGGTCCAGTTGTTATTTTGGTTGGTGATGATGACGATGATGATGATGATGATGATGACGATGTTGCTGTCGTCGTTTGTGGTGTTAGTTCTTGTATGTCTGTGGTGTTACCGATTCTATTACTGCTGTTGTAGTTTGTGGTGATGGTGGTGGTGACGCTGTCTTATATTGGTGTTGGTTGGTGGGCTATTTCTGCCGTTTATATTCTTCGTATTTATAGTGGAGGTCGCGAAGATATTGTTGTTCATGGTTTCGTTGTTCATGCTGTTGATATTGGCGGTGGTGGTGGGGCATTATAAGCGGCAGTAGTAGTGAGAATTGGGTATTTGTGGGTGCTTTTTCCTTCTCTTTTTCTTTTATGCGTTTTGTTCTTGTTTAACCTCTCATCAACCTTCATTGAACCAAGCAGTTATCAAATTTACTTCAAATATGACTACCATTCGTGTTAAACGTTTTCGTGTGGTACTAGTATGTAGCTCTGAAACTTGGGCATAAAACTGTCGTGACCCTTAGGACTCAGAAGGCAGCAGCTTAGCCCATTTTCCAACCGAGTATAACTGACTGTGATTATAAAGACCCTCCACCCTGAACGAACCGCTGATATGCTGCAGGATTAATCTACCAGCTAACTATTTTACAGATAAGTGGACTGAGCAGCATAAAATGACGTATTTGCTCAAGGATACAACACACCGGCCGGTTTGGAAATCCCAACCACAATCTTCAAATCGTGAGTTCGATACCCTAAAAACTCATCCAAAGCGTTCATTATGCAGCACGTAGCACCTAATACGTCACGCTCTTATGTAAAACAGAAATATGAACTTTGAGGGAAATTTGGCTGCTAGATCTATCCACTCTAATAACCACGTTGAGGTCACCACATCATCTCCAGTAACCTTGCTGAAGATGTTCTTTTAAACATGATCTTCTAATTTTGTATTCATGTATAATGTGTTTACGACTAGATTTTTCCAGGGTGTCTTTCCGTCTTTTTATGAAGTTAAGGTTTCATTTACTGTTTTTAAAACAGACCTTAATAGTTTTAACATAATCTGAGTTGGGTACAGTTGATGCTACTTAGTACAATGAAGAGTGCCCAGGACCATAGCATTTTTGTGGGGGGTGGATTTATCCTGCTACTCTTATTTATCTTAATAAATAGGTTAGGTGTGATTGAAGTATTCGTGGTTGCTAGTTTTAACAGCAAATGCCACAACATAGAGAGCCATTGTTTTACGTTGTTAAATAGAAATAGAAACCTATGCAAGGGCAATGTGTCAAATGAAGATTAATACTTTCAATTATTTTCTCAGCATTTCGCATTAGGCGCTAGTTTTCTAACAATGGAATTGATATTCCTCTGCAACATGTCTCAGTTCTTTGAATATTCTTTTGCGAAATAAGGAACCGTTTCCAGGAAGCAACGTGCTCCTTTGAGACAGATAACACGGATGTACTCATTCAACATCTTCTCGACAACCGCAGAAAATGCTTTAGGAGAGAAAAGGCGAGGAATTTGAGGTTCAATGAATAGGAGGAGTGGAGCTGGGGGATAATTTGGAGCGTAGTGTGTGGGGGTAGTAAAAATATTTGCAAATGACGAGAGGAGGACCGAAAGGATTATTTAATTAAGCGTGGGCGGGGATTTCAGAGGCATAAGCACTAAAAGCGGTAGAAAACATAAAATGAAGAATACAAAGTAGCCCGCGGGTTTGGGTAAATGTATGAAACGGATATGACTTGCCGAGGATAAATTAAATATCATGGAATTTATAGGGGACATTTATTCCTAAAATCTCTTTTCAAAAATTAAATGTACATTGAGGTAAATATTCATTATAAAAACGCTATTGAGAGTAAAGTACAGAAAGAATTTTGAGGTGTAGGAAAACTTTGTGTGTAAAGATATGTGGGTAAAAAAATCATCCATATGTTCTGATAGACAGACAGACAGACAAACATCAGACAGACAGACAGACAGACAGATAGATAGATAGATAAATAGATAGATAGATAGATAGATAGATAGATAGATAGATAGATAGAAATATGCGTGTGGAGTGAAAAAGAGAGAAAGAGAGAGAAAGAAAGAATGAGACTTATTAAGTTCCTTGGAGTGATAACAAAGATAGAAATTATGCAAATGAATGTATTCATTTCTTGAGAAGAGCAATGTTTGGTAAAAGCCATGCACGTTTTCAGCCTTAAAAAACTCTTTCAGTATACTTTATAATTACTGGAAGCTATCTGTTCAAACACTCGTATAATATTTGCTTCTGTCTGACTCGGTTTGTATAGACAAAGGGAAGGGGTAATAGATCACGTATGAATTCATAAGTTTCTTTTACGTAAGTTGAGATTACAAAGATTCATTAAGGTGCTCAGATTTGTTTGATTTTTAACTACTGTTAATCACGAGTTTGAACGCTTGCAAGTAATGTATATTTTACTAACAATTTTAAAACTAAATGTCAATAACAAAGTGATGTTATTTGGATCCAGACCCCGAATTAGACATGGCCAGAGAGGCAGGAGGCGTTTTACATCTCGTATAAAAAAAACCCCAGATAAGTGGGTTAAACTCTAGAAATATAGAATTTGGTTTTTGCTTTAGCCTCTACTTACGTAATCTTAATTATCAACTTATACTGATGCTGAATCATTATAGTTATGTACTCATAATTAATTATTATAGGTTTTCTTTGGGTTGTAGAAGAGTTGTGCCTGGAAGAAGCAGATTTACTTTTATTTTTGTATCCCTGTAGTTTAGTCCTTGTTACGATAATATGGGTATGGAGCTTAACGATGATGAGAGATTTTTTCCTGTCATGGCTCACCCTCCTTTGATTATTCTAAGACAACTGAGCGTATTTCAGTGAAATGTTGCTGTTATTTCTAGCAGGTCAAACGGTCATGTAAAGGACCACTCTATTAAATCGTAATTTCAGAATTAGAAAACTCTGCAAGTGAGAGTTGTCAACTAAAGATTTATTTTTTCAATTACTTCCCGAGCTCTTAGTATTTGACTTTTATTTTTTAATGCTTTCGTTAAATCATTCGGTTAGAGACAATAAATAAATAAATAGAAATATATATATATATAAAAAACACAGAAGCATTTTGAGTTAGACAACCAGATTGGCAATGTTCTTAGACTAAGCTGTCTTCCAGAACATTCTTGATTAAAATGATAATGATAAATGACACAAAATAGAATAAGAAGTAACTTAAAATAGCATAAAATACGTAGGAGAACGTTGCCTCCTTAAGGAAAGATTAAAACAACACTTCAAAACTAAATTAAACAATCTGAAAAGACATATATATGCGTTTGTGCGCTTGTTGTGTACTGTATATATATATATAT
>NC_068986.1:113623178-113625631 GCF_001194135.2 Octopus bimaculoides
ATATATATATGATATTTTAATGAAACCAAGATGGAACTATATTTGTTTACCCTAATTTGCTGAACAGTGTTACAAGTGTTGGAAACTTAATTAATTAGAATGTGCATCAACATTTCAGTAATTAGTACGAGCTATAGAATGAAAGCAGACATCTGTTGCTATATAATCGGATGTAGTATTGAAAGAAATTAAAGGTTTTCTAAAACCACCTTATCACATACAAACTCGAGACTAGTTTAAATATTTTTAGAGATATTTGAACGTGTAGAAGCTGTTCACTGTAGTTTGTCGCGGAGAATATATCCTCACTTAAGACAAAAAGTGTTAGAACAAAACAATTAGCCCTGATTGCTCTTTATTGGACTTTATCGGAGTACATTTCTAACTTGTTAGTTTTCTCAGCACCAGAAACCATGTGAGGTAGCTCTACAACTAATTAGGAAGAGAAATGCCTTCATTTGAATTTTGTTAATACCGCCCAATGTCAGAGCATATTGACCGCCATGCTGGAAAAAAACCTGAGTTGATGCGCCGAGCAGTGACGGAAAGAGATAAAAACTATGATGAGTTCAAATATATTTGAGGTGTATTTGAACCTGCAAATGTCTCTGAATGCAGTACAAATATGCTTGAAGTGTATTCGAACCTGTAAATGTCTCTCAATGCAGTTTGTCAAGGAGAAAATAAATTCTCCTTTCAGATCATTTTTCACAAGGCAAACTACACTGAAAACTCTTTGCAGGTTCAAATATACCTAAAACATATTTGAAGAGGACATAAGCTTACGGGCGCTTACTCAGTCATATGTTCACTTTATATCTCCACTCATCCCAGCAAAGCATAGCGCTCTAAAGGATTATCTATTTATTACCAATGCTATTATGAAAATTAGGATGTTTGTGTGTGCCGATATGCCAGCCTATATTTATCTCTTTATTGCCCACAAGGGACTAAACGTAGAGGGGACAAACAAGGACCGACAAAGGTATTAAGTCGATTACATCGACCATAGTGCGGAACTGGTGTGCTACACTCAAATTGTCGTTTCTGCAAAGCTTTCAAATTTCCAAATGAAACTAATGGCATGTGCTGCTCGGGCGGTAAGGTAAGATTGCAAGCACTACTAGATCCTTACCGTCTCCCATTGCAACCCATTTCTAGAATGTACCCATTTACCTAGAATATCTCCATTACACCTCCATTCATTTGACTGTCAACCATACGACGGGTCGTGTTAGACGTAGCGCTGATCACCTCAGAGTAGAGTATTCCACTGAGCTTTTCAGTGGGTTAGAAAATTACATACCTTCACCCCTAATTTTCCATGATAGGTTAGCACTTGTGCATGTATATATGTACATATGTATATCTATCTATATATCGATATATATATAAGTATATAGATATATGTATATATATATATATATATATATATATATATATATATATACATACATGTTTATACATATAAATATATACATTTGTATATATCTAAATATATAAATATATGTATATATGCATATATATATTATATACGCACAGCCACACACACACGCACACACACACACACACATATATTTACACGGATATATATATGTGTGTGTGTGTGTGTGTGTGTGTGTGTGCGTGTGTGTGTGTATAAAAGCAATTGTATGTATACGTTTCAATAAATAATTTGTAATGTGTGCGTCTGTGAATATATATCACAGTCAGCCAGCTATAACAAAATTAAAAGTAAATTGCCAAAGAATGATATTAATAATATATTATGTTCGCATCTGACACACAGACAAACACACAAACATATACAGCCTCTTGCATTGACACACTCACGCCCACACACACCATCAGTCATGTACACATGCACACCTATATATGCTTGCATGCGCACACGCACCCACCGCCACTCAGGCACAAATAGACTGCTCACTCATAAAGGCTTTCTAAATTTTATTTATGTTCAATACGAAATACTCTGTCATGTGATGTCGAAATTCCCATGCGGCGTTGTGGGAGTATTTAATAATTAATGATACAATGATAAGGTTGATTGGAAAATTATGTGCACCACAACCATTTACAAACATAAATATGTAGATTATACATACACTCACACACAAATACGTGCATACACATGCATATTCACGTATATACATATATGCATGAATGTATGTATGAATGTATACGCATAAAGATATACAAAGATTTATGTATATACAAAGATAGGCACCCACGCATACACCCACACACCCACACACACACATATATATATATGTACATACATACATAGTAGTATATTGTTATTTGAAATATTTCTTAGACAAAGGAAAATATATTTTCTTGCATACAATTTTATGAAAAGTCTCAATGAAATAGAAAGTACAATTTTCTGAGGTTTAATTTTTATAAATATATATGTATGTGTGTGCTTATATATATATATATATATATAT
>NC_068986.1:113625883-113628127 GCF_001194135.2 Octopus bimaculoides
ATATATATATATATATATATATATATATATATACAGAGCGAGAAAGAGAGACGGACAGACAGACAGTCAAACAGCATGAGTAATGCGATCCCCAAAATCTTCGTTCAGATAGTTGTCATCAAGCAAACATACACCTTATAGAAGCAGATGATACTCAACAAAAGTTTATCAATCGTCCCAAATTGAATTTTATGTAGATTTCGATACGATGACTGGAACCATACAACACACGGTTCAGACACGAAAATTGCTTATTAAAGGATTGTCTTGTTACGGCAATGGGCTTGTAAACCGCAGATAAAGGTGTCTGAAAGATATGTGAAGCTAAATGTTACAACGTTGATTTACGTAACACCAGTTCATTTTTATCTGTTGTGGCTTTACCTTGTCCATTCTGTATACCTATCAATGTGAGTACGTATGTGTGTGTGTGTGTGTGTGTGTGTGTGTGTGTGTGTGTGTGTGTGTATGTGTGTCTGTGTGTCTGTGTTTGTGTTTGTGTCTGTGTGAGAGAGAGAGAGATCTTTTATATTTTACTTTTATATTCACTGGATATCCGGTCATGCTGGGACATCGTGTTCAACACCTTAGTGGAACAGATTGGCCACAGTGCTTATGGTCGAACCGCTAAGTTATGGACACGTAAACATATCTAAACTGTTTGTCCAGTGGTGATAGAAGACAAACACAAATACGCGCACACACACACACGTATACACGCAAACACATTCACATACACATACACATATACATGCACGACAAGCTTCTTCGAGTTTCTGTCTACCGATCCACTCATCAATCTTTGGTCGGATCGAGACTATAGTAGAAGACACAGCCATGGTGCCAAACGACCGTGCCAAACCTGGAACCATTTGGTTTGGAGGCATATTTAATAGGGCAAAACCAAGCCTGCGTCTGTATATATATGTATATATATATATACAGGAGTTGGACAAAATAATGGAAACACCTTAAAATTTCAAACAAACTTGTATTAATATGGGGCAGTAATTACGGTTTGAATTCTATGAGGTAGGGACTCGTACAAAGAATGAATTTTTTTCAAAGGAATTTTTGTCCAATCTTCAGCTAAAATATTCTCCAGTTCTTGTAGTGATGATGGTGAAGGATATCGACTCCCTACTTGTTGTTTTTTTCTAAAATGCAACATAAATGTTCAATAATATTGAGATCTGGAGACTGTGGCGGCCAGATAAGATGTTCAACTTAACTAGAATGTTCTTCGTGCCATTCAGTAACAACTTTAGCCCTGTGAATTGTTGCATTATCATCCTGAAAGATTACGTTTCCCTCCGGAAACAGTTCTGCAACAATAGGATGAATTTGATCAAACAAAATGCTTAAATAGTCATGCCTATTAATTCTACCATGAAGGGAAACCATTGGACCGGCGGATTTCCAAGATATAGCCCCCCAGATCATCACAAATCTGTTAACAGTTGGAAGAAGCAATCTGGGTCAAATGCACCTTTGGGATGTCTCCACACGTATACTCAGCCGGTGGTCAGAAATAAGGTAAAAGATGACTCGTCCGAGAAAATAACGTTTTTCCACTGCTCTAAGGACCAATACTGTAGGTTTTCCCTCCACTGCAAATGCTTTGCAACGTTTGTTTTTGAAAGTAGTGGTTTTTCTGATTGCAGCCTTCCCATGAAATCTGCCTTTGTGCTGCTCCCAGAGAACAGTTTTTGTGGAAACTGGGTCCTCGAGGTTGTCATTAAGCTCTTCAGGAATTATGGGATCTGTACTTTTGTGATTCTTTCCAACAATTCGCGTAAGAATCCGACGGTCCCTATCTTAAAGTTTTGGTTTTCTTCCGCGGTTTAATTTTGACGAGGAAGTTTTTCCCACTTTCTCAAAGGCTGTCATTACTTTCGAGACAGTACTTCTTGATACACCAAATATTTCGGCTGTTTTCGTCACTCTAGCGCCTGCCATAAGAGCACCAACAATTTGACGTCTTTGAAAGGTAATTTTAATTACCTTTCTCTGATGATATCCGAAAGGAAACAGCAATTGTAGCAAAACATATTAAGCAACACTAATAATAAATAAAAGAACATAAAAATAAGTAGGCTTTTGACGGTATTATGGACACTTCAAGATTATGAAGCTATGATGCCAGGTGTTTCCATTATTTTGTTTAACCCCTATATATATTTACATATATAGTGAATAGAAAATAGAGTGATATATAACAATATATATATATATATATATATA
>NC_068986.1:113629682-113636899 GCF_001194135.2 Octopus bimaculoides
TATATATATATATATATATATATATATGTATGTATGTATTGTTAGACGATTTAGACACGCTAGAACACCTACCAAAGTCAATTAATGAAGAGGCAATATTGGTTACCCTCGATGTTATCAATCTTTACACCAAGATGCTACATGATTATGGAATAAAAGCAATTAAATTCTTATATATATATAACCCACAGAGTATAATTGTATTCTCCACTCTCACAATCTTAACCACACCAACAACATTCAGAAGCAGGTTGTATATATAAACATAAATATATATAAATAGAGCAATTATTTTTTTTTCATCTTATTACAGACATACAATATTTTATCTCAGTTCCTTGCATTTAGTAAATTCGTCGCTAGCATGGTTGCGTCCAATTTATTATATTTCGTAATAAATGATTACAGAATAATTAATTAAATTACATTTATTGATGATAGCATTTTAAATTTGTGTCTAGGGCCTCCATGTGTCTGGCATGAACATACGTTTGGCATAGGTATGCTCAGGTCTCGGCAAGCACGTTTGCGGGCGATTGCGAACTGGCCACGTCTGAATCAGTTCCTACTATGCAACCGATGATATCCAAATGAAAGACCTCCATCTTAGGCCAATGTAGTCCGGCCCCAGAATCACCGTAGCCTTCGAGAAGGCTTCAGAGCGGGATTGTTGTCACTAGTCATCCAGTTTGACAGTCTAATTGTTCGGCTATATAACAACCATAGAATGCTGCTATTTTATCGACCCAGAAATGGAGAAAAGACAAAGTTCTTCAATCCGACTTGAATCCGAACGCAAAGAGTCGAAGGTGTAATGCGTGGCAGACTATCAAGAGCCTTAATGTATCTGCCAGACCAATTCCTAAGTTTTCATCAATCAGAAATGCAATTGAATATGGAACGTCATGGGAAATTAATCAGATCTTCGCAGTAATTTCACTAAAGGTGAAGATACGATGTTCGATATTCCTCATCTGAGCAGAATATTCTATTTGTGGTTTTGTTAAATTTTGTATTACTAAGGAATTAGAAGTGATTTTTCGTGCTCCAGCAGTGAGTTACATTATAAGAAAGGATGCGGGAATTCATTCCAAACGCTTAGCTGTATGAATACATAAAGTAGTGGCTTATACTCTCACGCGTTCCGGTGAAAATCTAACAAGTAACAAACTAATGATAAACGATAGTACATATCTTATATATCTCTTTATATTTGTGTGTATATATGTCTACATACGTACATGTGTTTGTGTACTTCGTGTGTGTATATGTGTGTTAGTACCAGCAGTATTCATTAGTTTATCATTAATTGAAATATTTCTTAGTTCATTTTCCTTTCATTTGTACAAATTACTCGAGGCGATGAATATTTGTTCCTTTGTTTGTATATGTGAAATTCTTGTCTGACCAGATTCAAGGTAATTCATTATGTTTAAAATGAACTGTAGTATGAATTTCACGCTTAATTGTATGATGATGCCATTGGACAGGTTTCGCAGATGAGATACAATAAGTCGTAAACTTGTGCAGAATTTTCAGCATACCGTTCAATCTCATATCAGAAAATATGTAATTAATTCCTATTTATTTAAAAGTCCAGATTTTCTATAATGTCCTCTTTTTCGGTAGAGCTATTCAATAAGTCAATGAGTGTTTTCACACTAAGGTTCAAAATTAGATAAATTGATATCTCTTTCTTACAACGCGATATATTTTAGTTCCCAATTGCTATTTTTTCCTGTTGTAATCATCTCTGTATAACCCACCCACCAACCAGCCTCTCCACGTGCACTTTCTGGGAGATTTAATCAAGGATGTCGGTTGCATAGGGAATTCTATCACTATAACAATGCAGTATAAACTTTTCTTTTCCCCAATGTTCTGACAGTCAAGTCTGGGCAATGCTTCGCTGAGAAGGTCAAATCTCATTTGAAAATATCCGGCCATGTGACCGAGTAACTAAACGTGCAATAAACTTTATAATTTATGACTGTGATTCGTACATCTTACTCCATGGTCGTCATCAGAGCAACAATTTTCTTACTTCCACCGCAGTCAGACATGTCTTTCACATCTGCAAACAAAGGCAGAAATTATTTCAACGCAATATTTCATTTAATAATAAACCTCAGCTTATCGACTATGTTTATATGCGTACACATACACACACACACAAATGTGCTTATTTACGTATTCACAAATATATGCAGAGATGCAGAGAGAAAGAAGTATAGTATATGCACTCTTTCTTATTTGTTGAAATCCTTCAGTGTAAGAATTAAGATTACATTCTGAAAATCCGTTCTCTCATTAATTAAGTACAAGTCGTTTTAGTTAATATTAAATCTCACTACATTCATTCTCTAATATTTGTATACAAATTATTTCAACATCATCCTTTCATCATTGCTATCTCTTAGAGAAATTGAACCAGAAAAAGGGAAAATTAATTCAGAACAAAAAAATTGATAAAAAAAATATAAGATGAAATTCAAATATTTCGCATTTCATTTCAGGGTAGGTAGAGAGGCATACAACTTTATTGATTTTTCAAGTTGCTTTTTTTTTTTTTTCAGCAACTTCACTATGACTTCCTTTACAAATGAGGCTAACGGGACATTTTTGAGTAGCATCGAATTTCAAGACTTTAATTCTTGATATCAGGCGCCACACATTCTCTCTTGTTATATACTCACTTTATTTGCTAGAATCTCAAGATTTCACAATGATTTATACTCACAACCAGGAATATGTATTAAGTGTAGAATTTCACACATTCAATAGTTATTTTAAACTTGATTTTAATGCTTATTTAAAGTGTTCTATCACCGTAGAGTGAATTATATATGATGTTGTACAGCATCAGTAGGTTTTTGTGGCACATTGTTCAACCCCGAATTTCCTGTAGATACCATCACTGAGTCTGTCTACTACACTTAACTGTTGTTCATGTTTCCGGTTGCAGCATAGAATTCACTGAATGCATAAGATCATGTTCGTCCAATCACATTGGGTGTTCTCTAATTAGTTTTCTATGCGATTGCAGTTTACTTTAATTCGTGGTTCTAATTTATTAGCATTAATCGCAAAAGTTGCAAAGTTCTAATAGGGACGCCAACTCATCTTCATTCATGAAGCAGACTAAACCATCGTCCCTAGTGACACTCTCACTTGGTCTTTTGGTCTCTTGGTGACGGCAATTTTTAATATCTATCGTTGTCTCTATTTCAATTTCCTTTGCCTGGTACGCACTGGCACACACGCGTGCATATACATACATATATATGTGTGCATGTGTGCGTGTGAAAGTATACATATATATATATATATATATATATATATATATATATATATATATATATATATATATATACGTATGTATTGTTATATATGTGTGTGTATGTATATATATATATATATATATATATGTGTGTGTGTGTGTGTATGTATGTGTGTGGGTGTGAGTGGGTTTGGGTGTATGTGTGTTATTGGCATTTTACAATGATCAAACGCTTGAATATTATATCAACTTGTCCAGACAATCCAAGAATCTCAATCCTAATTTACTGGTCTGTCATATAAGGTTAAAATGATAACTGACATCAAACATTTTGTTTCGTGTGTATGAAAAGTAAGACGACCATAAGAGTGAAAGGTGACGTTCGTATGAATCACTCGAAATAAACACGTGCTTCACCGCAGAGAAATATATGTAACTGTAAATTCAGACCAAACTGGTGATGGAATGTTCCGGCAAATGGCTGATGCAAAATAAATGTTCTGTTAATTCGGCAGAATCCTTCCAGCATTGTATAGGATGCGTTGTGTTGATTAGTACGGCCATTTCTGGTCCCGTTCAAATCAACGTTGCATTTTCCCTTTCGGGGTTGCTAAATATATTCTCCGTCCAATACTGAGGAATGTTGTATTCTCATTCTTTTTATTTCATTTTCACGCACCCGTTTTGTTGTAGGAATCATCTCTGTTCAAACAAGGAGAGCGATGTGCCCCGATGCGTTTGAAATACTTGAGTTAAACTGTATGCCATGACGGTGCCCATACGAATTCACTGAATGCTGAAGATTCACTCTTCTTAATACTCGTATATAATTACCTACATTATTTACATTATTTACATTTGACGATATTTCTCCTCATATTGTTTGTTATTAACACAACGTTTCGGCCGATGTACTCTCCAGCCTTCATCAGGTGTCTTGGGGAAATTTCAAACCTGGCTTCTCATTCCTAAGGTATTTTTCGGTGTCATTATCATTATATTATTATTATTATTATTATTATTATTATTATTATTATTATTATTATTATTAAGGTCACTGCTTGGAATCGAACTCGGATACTTGAGGTTAGTAGCCCGCGCTCTTACCCACTACGTCATATGCTCGTGGGCATATGGCGTAGTAGGAATGAGAACCCAGGTTCGAAATTTCCCCCAAGGCACCTGATGAAGGCTGGAGGCTATATCCAAACAAGATGAGGACAAATATCCGTCAAATGTAAATAATGTAAATAATGTACATAATTCCTCATCTCTTAAATATAGAACTGTATGTCTCGTATACGGATCTTTCTGATTTGGCGGGCGCCACTTTTTATTTTTGTGTTATTTAGTGTGTTTTCTACCGAAACACTCTCAAACTTCGTATACTTGTATATTTTGCGTTATAGAACAGGATGTCTCCTTGAAATATTCTTCTTTTAATGGGGAGGGCTTAAGTTTTTATGAGTCCCTCTTTTGTCTGGAGCTGCAGCACTGTTTGTCATTTATTCACGGAATGTTTTATATACCTTATTACTATTGGTGCTACCTTGTTCATGGCTAATGTTTCCAGGAGCCATGTGAGGATTCTGGAAAGTGCGAAAAGCCTTTTTACAATCGATCCAAGCCATGCTTAGACCCTTCTTTTTCTTTCGGCTGTCTTCAGTTGTGGTTTTATTGATCAATAAGTGATCTTTACAGCCATATTACCCCATGCGGGGTCCCTTCTGTTCATCTGGAAACAAAGTTGTTTTCTTCCAAATGCCTGCCCATTTTCTGCGATATTATTGACATTAAAGCTTTCTGAGTTGTAGGTAGACGTTATCAGTGTGTTGTTTGGTGGATTTGTCGTTTCTGTGGATTTGGGAATTAGGGTTGAGCAATTCAGCTTCTGTCCCTGGTTCTGCTAGCATCTCATTGAATTTCTCGGCCAGCGTTTTATGCTTCCTTGTTAAATATTTTTGCCAGAAGCTGGAGATCTTATAGTTGCTATTATTGTTGTTGTTGTTGTTTTTGTTGTTGCTGTTGTTAGTCACTATAACAACCCGTAATCATATAAGACAGATTTATATTTATTATATTTGACCCAAGATTGATAACATTATGTTTTATGTTGAAAGAATTCATTGATTTAACTTGAATGACACTAAAGTGTTTTTGTTCCTTATATCTGCTTTTAGCTATGCTAACTATTAATCATTATATAAACCGACAATCATTTCATTGACCATCCAGTGTTTTGATTGTCGGCTTGTGCTCCGTTTTGATTGATTTATTTATATATAGTTTATTTATTTATTAGTCAGGAAAGAAGGATTGGTCTTTTAGACCTCTCTGACTACAGGTGTCATCACTCTGCCACCGTCTCCAGACTCGGAATGTAAAAACAAATGACTTCAAATTTGGTGAGAAGGGGGGACGAAATTCACACCAAGCTGGAGGTTTGGTCCCCACCAAATCATTTCAACGTGAATTTGCTAAATATATCCGAGGTAGCAGATGGTGGTCATTCGATTAATCAATCACATGAAGTGTTTTGAATATATTCCACCTTTCATACAGTCCCATCATTCGAATTCCTTGAATTGACGCTTTTATGATGTTGCCCGAACTTAAAGAAGACAAAGTCAACCCTTGTGCGGATTCAAACTTAGAGGAAGGCCGTCGGAATTATTCTTTCCGATATTTTCAGGATTCTGACATTTTGGCCATCTTATCAAGTCTATCCAGTGAAGACACATGACTGAATGGTTAAGCTGTTGCGCTCACAATTGCACGATCGTGGTTTCGATAACCAGATGTGGTGATACTTTGTACTCTTGTGCAAAACGCTTCATTTCGTGTTGCTCTTAAATGAAGCTGAGTTGTAGAGTAAACCAACTAGCGCCCTGCTCAGTGAGAATGTTCTGATCTCCATCACGGAAGACGAGTAACTGGCCTTCGGAATCCAGCTCCTTCAAAGAACGAACGCCATCATAGAATACAGCCTTCGGTTGTACAATGTTTGAATATAAGACGGGTTTTTCATGGCTACAAAGCGTCTAATACTTGGTCGAAACATACGGAGCTGATCTAGGATTAACAAATACATGTTTATTAGAGTTACCCATTCTGATTATTTGATAATAAATATAAATATTATATCCACTGAAGTCATTTGCGTTCGTTACCAACATGTTAAATATGCTTGGTATGAACACCTTCCCGGGAACGCCACTTCTATATAGAACTGTTTGTGTAATGAATGTATTTTTTAAAAATCATAACACAACGAACAGAGAACACATTTCTTTTCCCTTTCACTTAGTGACCAATTTTCAAGCTAATCGATTTCCTTCCTTCAATAAGATAGGAATTGCCAAAATGGACAGTTCAGAAGACTGTCCATCAAGCAAACAAACGAGATAAAACCTGTGGCAGTTAGTATATCACTGTTTGCACATATCTTCAATGGAAACATATGATTGGCAATGGCGTAAAATATCTTCCTTAGTCACTCGTTAAAAAAAAATGTCCAAAGGTCTGAGACTTTCAGCATTTATAAAGAATATAAAAGCATCAGCGTTGAAATGCTTTCATCTGTTGATACTAAATGACATTCCGTCATCTGATATTTGTAATAAATCTCACCGGAAGTGATGTCTACAAGACAAGATTATAGCTGTGTATGTATGTGTGTGCATGTGTGATTTTCGGAGTGCTGGTGGATGTGTATGCGTTGGAGGGCATGAGTGTGGTTGTCCGTGTTAACAAACGCACTAAGGAAACGCAGCAAATGTCATTTGACCAGTGTACACACTCACAAACACACACGCACACACACACACACACACAATTATATATAAACACATACATTGAGAGAAATATATACGCATACAAAATATAAGTATAGATACATATGTCGTCTATGTATATATATATATATATATATATATAT
>NC_068986.1:113637289-113640469 GCF_001194135.2 Octopus bimaculoides
ATATATATATATATATATATACATAGACACACATATTTGTATATAGATCTATATTTTATGTGTCTGTGTCAAAGTATATAAGTATATGATTTTACGCACAAACGCGTAGATGTGTACGTATGCGAGTGTGCTTAAAATGTCTCCCATTATCCCATTAGTATATCAAAAACATTATAACTAAAAAAGAACAGTCTTCATTTCGCAGACTTGGCTATGTTTAGTTGCAGTAACGCGATGCTAGCTAGTCGGTCTGTTAGACTATAGGTTTTCGTTAAAAGGAAGATATATGAGAAGAAAGCTTTTACGTTCACTTCCTGAAATTCTTCATCTCTAGACAAACACTTCACCTGCATCACCGTGGTAATCATCCGATGCATCAATTCACATTTTACTTTGTTTCGATATATTTATTCGCAGACAATATTATAGATGTTATAAATATCCAGTTTTTGCTTCAAGATATCATTCGATATAGTATATGGTATACGACTTGTAACATTTGGATGGATAGATTTTAAAGAAATACATTTGTTCTACAGACTTTACTACGATATCATGTTAAATAATAGTGCTAACCTTTGCTGTTATGTTTCAGCGGAAATTTCAAAGAACCAAGTAGCGTTCTGCTGTTCAGGGTTAATACCAGGAAACATAGCTCAGCTTGGCTGAGAATTATAAATAGAATATGAAATTGAATGATTTTCGTTAGATACAATCAGATGCTACGTACAGCCATGTTAAAACACTCATGAAAGATCTACTAAAATGTTGCTAGTTCGTACCCAGACAGCGGCAGCTATGTTAGATTTTTAGTATGTAACCTTTAAATACTAATAATAATATCAATATTAGTAGTCTACAGAGATATATTTTGGCCCAAAGATACATGATTTTATGCATAGATTATCAAACGATTTGATGGATAACATTCTAATATGGAATCACTACTTCGCTAGAATGCTATAGTCCACTGAATTTATGCTGACAATTCCGCTATTTATTGAGTCCACAGACAGGTGTCCCACGATCTTTAACGACATCCGCGGTTGTTAACTCATTCTCGTTTTGCTGCCTATGGCCATGTACTTATACTCGGACATGGCCGAATCTAACTAACTAAAGTTTTTTTCTACTCTAGGCACAAGGCCTGAATTTTTTTTGTGGGGAGAGGACCAGTTGATTAGATCGAACCCAGTACGCAACTGGTACTTAATTTATCTACCCTGAAAGGATGAAGGATAAAGTCGACCTCGGCGGAATTTGAACTTTGAACGTAGCGGCAGACGAAATATCGCTAAGCATTTAGCCCGGCGTGCTAACGTTTCTGTCAGCTCACCAACATTAATTAATTGAATGTCGTTAGCCTATCTCTATGGCTGCCACCTAACCCCGTTGGTATAGTAGTGTTCAAGTAGCACTAAAGCTATCAGAAATGATTTCTTAATTTTTCTTTTCCTAAAAAAGAAGGACTTCTCGATATGTAACCCTTCAATTTGTTGACAGCAATGGTTGTCACTGGCCCGTATATTTCATTAGTTTCAGTTTAATATAAGGTTGGAAAACCATCAAATTGCAACTAGTCCTTAGATATAAACTAGATATCATGGCTCGTTGCAAAAACGTGGTTGTAAGTAGACGTGGCAAACTTGTACACTTCCATTAGCTGTCACTGAGTCTAAAAGTGGACATAAAGATTTACTGAAAAATGTCCTAACGTAGTTTGAAATAATAAAATATAAAGGTTTGTAGGATTTAGAATTGCAGAAAGATACGGTAGGTGTTACTGCTATGTGTAATGAGCAGGTGTCATAGGGTGTTATAAAGGTGGTGAGCTGGCAGAATCGTGAGCACGCTAGACGAAATGCTTAGCGGTATTTCGCCCGTCGCTACGTTCCGAGTTCAAATTCCGCCGTGGTCGACTTTCTGGAGTCGATAAATTAAGTACCACTTGCGTACTGGGATTGATCTAATCGACTGGCCCCCTCCCCCGAAAAGTTCAGGCCTTGTGTCTATAGTAGACAGGATCCGTCCACATGAGGTTTAAGATTGGCAGAATCATAAGTGTGTAGAATAGTATGTATTTTTTGAGGCGATCTTTGAGTTGATATCCAACAGATGTTAGCTTTATATTCATTTCAATTTGACAAATGATGTACAGGGTGTGCAAAAAGTCTCTCCGCAGTGAGTATTTTATTGCAATATAAATAATTTTATGGTGGTATACGACTACAAAAGAATATATTAGACTTTACAAGACTTTAAAAAAAAATTTAAGAAGTCTTGAAATTGTCGTCCTTCATTTTCAATACATAAGTTGACTCTTCCTCAAATGTTTTGAAATACAACTTGGAGAGTCTGACTCCTGGAGAGTAAAGATGAAAAGAATTCACTGCAGAGAGATGACTTTTTGAACAACCTATACTTGTTTATCTGTTCTCTCACTCCCTCTCTTTCTTCTTCCTTTTCCTCCTCCGTCTCTTTCTCCTTCTATATCTATCTGTTTTTCTCACTGCCAAACGATGGGCTACGATCACATTAGGAAAGGGCAGAGCTCTACAAGGTCGAAATTGGGAAGGCACACCAAATGTTACAACTCACCCTTATGCCAACTACTAAAGCTGGGGACGAAAAGCAATGTATAAACTACATAGGCCTAAATTAGAATCATTAGGAGCTCACTGTAGGTAGGTATAACAATAGGATAATCACTCAACTACAAGTAATTACATCAAAAATGCCTTAGTTCACTTAATTCTAATTTGTGGCATTCGGTTGTATATTTCACTGGCGTCAATATATCAAGGTCTGAAATACACAAAGGACAAAGCAGGTACATACAGTAATAAACCCCAACACTTGCATTGTTCGTCTGTTTCTAAGTGAGTACTAGAGCTTCAAGCTGCGTAACATGGTAAGAATTTTCACAACACTCCCATAGATCCATTTAGACAACACTGTTTATCAACCTTTCATATTAAAACGCCTTATCTCCCAAACCATTACAACATTCTACGTTATAGATTTGCACTTAGTAAATTAAAATATTCCAATGCTTTTCACAGAAATGTGAACCATATAATTAGAACGGAAATATTTATTATACATTGCACTTAAATACTGACCGCTTAAAATATTAGGATATACTATCATCACTACACCTGATATTCACGCCCCCCCCAC
>NC_068986.1:113641333-113642241 GCF_001194135.2 Octopus bimaculoides
TATATATATATACATACAGATATAGGGCAGGGAATCGTCAATTAGTAATAAAAATTAATAATTAACAATTTTGCCAAGTAGTTCAGTATGAAAAAACCTTTATCGGTAAAACCATTTGTAATCATAAATATACAGGGATTAGCAGAAGTTGCTTCTCCAACATACTGAAATTTAGAAATAGCAGTCAAAGAACTACTGATTCCAAACTACAATTTGTTTCTCTAACGGATGGCGACATCGCCATCCGTTACAGAAAAAAATTGTAGACTGTCGACATTCTGGTATAATAAACACATCTACTCGTCCCGACATTTTGAAATACTGTTTGCATGACATAAAATGTATACTTAAACGCTTCACAACGCGTTTGAGTAGACGTTTTGTACGTGGTTTTGATTCTCCTTCGTATCTCTGACTCTATTTGTGTTTGTTTGTGCGCGTGTGCATGTGTGTGCGGACACGCGTATGTCTGTATGTATGTGTGTTTAATACTGTAACAATACCAGTAACTCTTAAGTGAATTTCAGGTGCAGAAGTAGCTGTATGATAAGTAGCTTGCTTACCAACCCCATGGTTCCGGGTTCAGTCCCACTGTGTCTTCTGCTATAGCCTCGGGCCGACCAAAGCCTTGTGAGTGGATTTGGTAGACGGAAACTGAAAGAAACCCGTGGTATATATATATATATATATATATATATATGTGTGTGTGTGTGTGTGTGTGTGTGTGTGTGTCTGTGTGTGTGTGGGTGTCTGTGTTAGTCTTCTCACCATCGCTTGACAACCGATGCTGGTCTGTTTACGTCCCCGTAACTTAGCGGTCCGGCGATAAGAAACCGATAGAATAAGTACTAGGCTTACAAAGAATAAGTCCTGGGGTCGATTTGCTCGACTAAAAGCGGTGCTCCAGC
>NC_068986.1:113644841-113646594 GCF_001194135.2 Octopus bimaculoides
TATATATATATATATATATATATATATTGTATCTATATACGTATGTATGTATGCATATATTTATGATTTCTGTTTGCGTATGCTTGAATGTGAGAATATGCAACGAATATCTAAACGTGTACAAAAGATGAACATCTTATGGTAGTAAGAGACAGTCAAACAGAGAGAGAGGGGGGAGAGAGATAGTGAGAGCCAGACAGACAGACAGAGAGCGTGTGTGCGTGTGTGTGATAAGCAAGCAGACAGACAGACAGTGAGACTGACAGACAGACAGACACCACAGACTGATAGATATATATATATATATATACAGGTACAATGACTGACTTATTGATTGATTGATTTAGTGAGTGAGTGAGTGAGCGGCTGAGTGAGTGAGTGAGTGAGTGAGCGAGTGACAGACTGGTAGGCAGAGAGCGTTAGAGATATATGTATCAATATATGAAAAAAAAAATGACTGTGTTCATGTATGTGAGCTTGCGCGCGTGTCTCAGTATCATATGTATCTGAAGCGAATTATACTGCATTTCAGCATAGCAGATGCTGGAAATCTTCATTACATTATATTGAAGATAGCCAAATCACAATTGCAATATACATACTTACATACTTTTCTCAAGTTCCAAATGTGAATTTGACTGCGTTAACTACATCCCAAAGATGAAGCCTTGTATCTTTGTTGGAAACCAACTCTCTCCACAGTGGTAGATACACACACACGTACACACACCGATACGCGTGAGTACATATTTATACTTTATTAAAAAGCAGCAAAAATATCGCAAAAACTGTTACTCAGAGTCTCACGTTCCCGTTTGGAAAAACAAAAGGAAGGAATAAAATTAAAATTACGTCCCATTTTATTGTTAAATTCATAATTAAACTAGTTGCTGAAGAATAATTCAACAGAGAGGAATCCATTGTCTGGAGAAATTTGCTAAAATTAATTTGTGTGTATGCCTGCATTTGCTGAAAACTTAGATCTAGACTAAAGAAGTGCCATGGAATTTCGGATCTGGAGTTAAGGAGTAGGTTGGAATATTTTCCGGTATCAGAATTCCTTAATGAACAATTATATTTCTATGTGTAGATCCTATATCTGTAATATTCTTTCGTTATATAGTTATTATAACATGTTAAATCATTATTTCATTACTACATTTAACAATTTTGTGCAGCATATTGAGGCATGAACTAAGAACCGAGGCAACCTCTAATGATGCAAACAAATACATTCTCCTACGCACCAAGAACAAAGGCAGTAACACAAATATATACATTTGTGAAGTATTCCCATGCAACTCCAAAATAAAGAGGGTAATCACACAAATGAGTTACGTATATAATATCCAGCATTTCCATATTTCGGAAACTAAATACAGAATCGAAGCCAACCTTTATTGTGGAGAGGAGCGATTACAGATAGCGTTATAAGCAATTTCCAGCAGATAGAGAGCACCCGAGAGACACCTTCGCATCTTCCATCTGTACTCATATAAACATGCGTGTCATATGCACATACAAATATGTATGAACACACACACACACACTCACACACATACACACACTTACGCACACACGCACATACACACACACATATATATGTATATGTGTGTGTGTATGTGTGTGTGTGTGTGTGTATGTCTCTCTATATATATATATAAACACACACACACACATACACACACACACACACACACACACACATATATATATATATATATATATATATATATATATATATATATATATA
>NC_068986.1:113647139-113647791 GCF_001194135.2 Octopus bimaculoides
ATATATATATATATATATATATATATACACATCAGGGGTCACTATGTGGCAAGAAGCTTGGTTCCCAACCACATGGTTCCCAACCACATGGTTCCCAACCACATGGTTCCCAACCAAGTGGCACCATAGGCAAGTATCTTCTACTATAGCCTCGGACCGACCAAAGAATTGTGAGTGGATTTGGTAGACGGAAACTGGAAGTAGCCCGTGGTATATATATGTGTGTATGTGTGTGTGTGCGTGTGCGCGTGTGTCTTTGTGTCGAACTAGCATCGCTTGAGAACCGATGTTGATATATTTACGTCCCCGTAACTTAGAGGTTCGGCAAAAAATACCGACAGAATAAGTATTAGACTCACAAAGAATCAGTCCTTGGATGAATTACCTCGACTTAAAAGTAACCTTAAATGCGGTGCCCTAGTATGGCTGCTGTCAAATAACTGAAAATGCAAAAGAATGGAAGAATATATGTATATACATATATAAATATATATATGTATATATATAAGGATTTATTTTTCGTAATGAGATAAAGAAAAAAAACCAAGGCTGTCTGCATTATAGAACATTTATAAATATATATGTATACACACACACACACACATACACACACACACACACACACACACACACACACACACACACACACACA
>NC_068986.1:113648089-113652907 GCF_001194135.2 Octopus bimaculoides
TATATATATATATATATATATATATATATATATATATATATATATATGTTGTATATGTGTGTGTCTGTGTCTGTATGTGTGCTCGTGCGTATACATAAATAAATGCATGAGTGCATACTTATGTAGAGGTATGAAGGCAAGTATATATAAGACAGATATGTAGATAAGCAGATAGATAGATAGATTGATATAGATTGATAAAGAGATATAGTGACTGATAGATGGATAATGATGTATACATGAGATAAATGCATGTGCATGTACGAATATATGTATGCATATATATATATATATATATATATATATATATATATATATATATATATATATATATATATACACCCATACATATATATACATACACATGCATATATATATATGTGTATATATGTATGTGTGTATGAAGTTTCATGTCAGTTTGAACAAGAGAATATACATATTTATGCAATGGTGTATATCGTTGTTTATATGACATCATAAATTCTCAGAAGTCTACGTAGAGTCATTGGTTTAAGTATATAATTACCGTTTCGGCTAATGTTATTTTGATTGGTGTTCGGAAACAGAAAGATTCCGTTTATCTATGTAACGTATCTATTACCTGAGAGAGAATTCAGGAGCAGGTGACACGCTCCTGTTAAGTCAAGCGTTACATATTATTAATACTGTTGTCTCTGTCGGATATTACACTTTGAAATATTAATCAGCTTAGAGGTTAAGACTTTTCAAAAGTTAACAGTTTTTATTTTAGCAGAGATATAACATAAGGCAAACAGCAGCAAAAGTTAGAAGCAAATGCATATATACTCACTATAGAGCTCTTACTCAATTAGATACTAACGCCAGACCGCAGAAATCATAAACAAGTAAAATCAATAAAGCTCGGTTTGGCTTACAGGATTTTCAGTTGGCGAATGTGTTTCCTTGGTGTGTGTAATGTTGTTGGACAAAATGTCGTAAAGCCACGAGAATCAAAACGGCGCTAGCCAAGCTAATAAACCTCCTTCACTCCAACATCTTATATTCTGTTTCATGTTAAGGAGAACTTTTATGAGAGGCAATGATTTCGCCTCGAATTATGCTCATCTTATGTATGACCTATACAAAATTGTATTCTTGTTTGCGACACTAGAATCTAGAAACTAGAATGGCTGTCGTAATATGGCCATTGACAGTAATGTATCCGAACTTCGAAGTGTAACATATAAACGTGTGTGTGTGCGTACGTGCGTGTGTGTGTCCATAGGAGTGGGTGTTATGTAAATATGTATGTATATAAAATATATGCATATATATATATATGCATGTATCTAAAAGGAGTATATATATGCTTGCATATAAAATGTATATATATATATATGCATGCATATAAAATCTACATATATATGCATGCCTATACACACATATCTCCACATAAAGTATAGGTGTGCATATATACACATAGGCAAGTAAATATATAGAGAACGCATGTATTGTATGTATGCACATGGATGTAATGTATATTTATATATGCATGTATAGTGTATATACAACACGCGTATATTATTCATAACATATATATATAACATTATTTTATGGAAACATATATATATATACACATATATATATTTATTTGTTTATATGTATATATTTTCATGCATATACATATACGTATATATACATGCACGTATATATGTACTGTTCCGTATAATGTACACGCCACAGTCACACGCATATAAAGATGTTTGCAAAACGGGTAGACATCACTATTAACCTTATAAGAAATGCTGACTTATCATAAATAGAAACACTCTAAGTTTTACTTTATTGACATTATATCTATAACCGTTCTTTTTTTTTTTTTTTGTCTCCTCTGTCATTCCAGCCGTGCCCATTTCTATGCACTTCAGACATTTCAATGAAAATTGCTGTCCATTCTTCGTTATGGCGCTTGTGTCATTCGAGTGAGTTCGATCTGCTGATTCTTCGACAACCACCGATCGCGTGAAATCGACCTTTTTGTCTAATGCGTGAATGAGTTCGCGCATGTGTGTGTATGTATGTGTGTGTGTATGTTGTGTCTGTGTGTGTATGCCTGAGCGATTTTATCGCTGTTGATGTTTCATCGAACTCAGCTCGTTTTAATGAGAACTAAGATCAAACTTCGTAGCAGACGTGAAGGACTTGTCTTGTTTCAAGGGAACTATTAGAGCAGTATTGTTTCTTTAGAGGATTAGCCAGTGCCCCAGCTTGAACACAGTTTTAATGGCTTAATCAATCCTTATGCTTTGTATATGCTATTGTTATTGATGGTGTTTATTCGCATGCTACAGACCTGTAATGAAAGACTTTCCAAACGTGACGTTATAGTGTGCATGCCTTTTTTAATGTGATAGTTCCATGAGGAAACAATGCTATTTTAGTCTCGTGGTTAAACACGTGTCTGGGTGTGTTTTGTTTTAATTTTATGTTGTTGCTTTTACTACTGTTTAGCAGTACATTATGTGAGATCAAGTAGTCCTAAGTTTAAAGACATCCCGTAAAACATTATACACTATATCTAGTGTGAGACTGGAAGATGTCTATCTTATTCATGAACCATTTTCTCACCTTTTAGGAATTTTAATCACTCTTTCTGGTGTGATTTTTTTACACTCACAAAACATGGCAGATGAAAAGACAAGGAGTGCATTACCGCTACAGAAAAGTGTCAGTGAAAAATATCCTAACGCGTTATTTCATAGCCTATTCCATCAGCCATTTAAAATAAGGTTGTGTTGTGTGCAACATCATTTGAATATGTTCATTGTCTCAGGTTCTGTCTTATGTAGCAATCAGGAGAAAGTATGGAAGAACAATCTTTATCTTAGCTATGTTTCCTAACTTCATAATTTTATTTTATTAAATAAGGTTTGAGGAGTTGTCCTTAAAGAGGCTTGTGGTTTGGATGCAGTTGTTAAAAAAAAAACAACTCCCAATTTTGGGTATATGCCGTATATCAATGTTTGGTCAACATTAGAGCCATGACCATCTTGTCCTATTGTAATTGGGAAGTTCAAAAACTGTCTCTAACTTTAAAAAATGATTGGAATGTTTGTCGAGGAAATACTGACTGACACTTTAATTTTAGTCTTGCTGAATTATTGAGGATACTCCAGTCATAAGAATGAATTACGCTTCTCTGTCTAGCAGGTCAAGTGACTGCTTAAAGGCGACATCATTTTGACATGATATTTAACATCTACAAACAATTGTCTTCAATGGACTATCATCAAGCTTCGCCTCCATCAATTCATTGATTCACAAACTGAAACTGTTTACACATTCATGCTTAATATTTAGCAATATGCATGGATGTGATACTATATTCCTCAGTCGTGGCTTTCCAGGTGAAACATCTTCTCTTGTTCAATATGTAATGTGATGCTTCGACCACAGAGGTGGCTTCAATCCATACAACAAATAGATAAAATGGCCCTCTTTAGTATTTCAAGAGTAGTTTCAAACAGTGAAAAGATCTTTGATGTAGTCGCCGGACCTGTTAACAAACATCCTTTAACTTACACCTTACTTTTTCTAGCAGACCGAGTGACCATGTAGAGGCTTTCTCATTGGTTCGTAAAAGTTGTCATAGTGATCAACGTTGACTGAGTTGTTGGTGTTGTTTGAGCCTAACTCAAAGCTGGGAACTACATGGTTCCAGGCTATCCTTAAACGAGTCCAACAACAAAAAGAATGAATCAAAATTACATGGTAGAAAGAACGAAGAATATATCAACACTACAGTGATATGAGGAGAGGTAGTCGAATAGAAACATAGAATTCAATTCATGTTTAACTTCCTGTTCTTTATCTTTGTAACTAATAATAGTATACTATTTTCATTCTGCATCCTGGCATCACAGTCAGTTTTCTCGTGTATTCTTTGATTTAGCTGCAGAAGTTGTTGCTTAGACCCAAGAGACCAACCCGCATCGTGTGACTAGTTTTGCAATACAGAAAACGTTATAATAAGTGTTCTCATTAAAATCATATACACTCTGCGGTCAAAGCCGTACATTCTATCTTGTCGCTCGAATTGTTAAATGTGGCACCCGAAACTCCACTCCTATTAAATTATCACACATCTGTTGGACTCGGGCCAATCTTAGCACAAAGCAACAACCACAAACATAATAACAATACAAAACAGGAAAAGCAAAACTGACAAGTCAAAAACAACAAATGCAGCTTGAATGACAATTACAGCAAAGAAAAGAGCATCATAAAACAACAAATATAAAAAAAAGTAATAAGAAAACATGATAATGACCGACAACATTCAAATAGCAACAAAAACAACATCATGTGACCTGTGAAATCATAGGAGGAAATACCTTCAAGAAGGATCGGCTTTAGTAATGACCACCAAATTCTTTCGAAAAACAATCTATATTTGTGGCATGGTAAGACGGTTAATTAGAAGATTTATTAGAGCCAGATGCGAGTGGCATTTCGTTATTGGTCGAAACTTCGGATTTCAAACCTCAACGAGATCAACTTTGCCTTTTATCATTTTCTGGTAGATAAAACGCCATGTTAGACAAGTAGCGGTGAGGATGGTATGCAGAGACAACTCCTTCATGCTTAACTTCGAAAAAAAAGCAAAACCGAAGTCTTTATTAATGTGGGAGACATTGATCATTGTAGATCCATGTATACAAAGTGGGGGTGGAGACTATCAATACACATGCACATATGCACGCACGGACACACACATACACAAACACATCTCTCTCTCTGTCTCTCTCTCTCTCCCTCTCTCTCTTTCTCTCTCTGTATATATATATATATATATAT
>NC_068986.1:113653368-113658892 GCF_001194135.2 Octopus bimaculoides
ATATATATATATATATATATATATATATATATATATACATACACACACACACACATATATATATATCGATGATAAACCGATAAATCGGTGCGTTCAACCAAAAATACACTTTGGTATTTATTCCGCCTGACATGTACAGATGCTCACTTGTTACTCCAGTAACCATCGGAAATTCAGTGAACCATTGCCTGGACTGCAAGAAATCTATAACCTGGGCTGTTTTTGTTTACAAATTGCATCATAGAGAATAAAACAAATAACATTTTTTTCTAGCAAGACATGGATCTCCGTCAGTTTCCACAATCGGGTTTCAGTTTTGTTATCAAAAATGGAACACATGATACTTGAATTATTATGAGTGGTTGAATATTCCGTAAACACGAAAACACTTAGTATAATTCTCAAGTAGAATTTACACAACACGGTGAGTGGCAAGGCTGGATCTATAAAATAAATTTGCAATCAGACGAGCTTCTGTGTTTTTCCCATCAACTCAATTCACTCATACATCTTGTGATTAACCATAAAGTAAAATTAGTGTCTCCAGTCCTGGAACTGGAACTCACTAGGCAGGTCACCCGCTTTCAATGGCGTATAAATCACAGAAAAATCAGAAAATTCGTCTTGGAACGGGACACCAAACACAAGGCAACGACCTTTTCTTGTGATGACCATGGCAATGTTAAACATGCATTTGCCCCGCACACCTCACACTACAATCGGTCTCCGCTCATTACGACTGTGCAAATGAACCTTTTAAGCATTCGTTCATGCTGCATTCATAAATATGTCAGCCATAAGATTATTAACTGGCAACAATGCACGTAATCTGGTCAAACCATGGAGTAGTTCTCTCTATCTGCGCTGCTCTCTGACCAACATTGAGTCTATAAGATCTTAAGTATATAGCTATGTGGATACGTATGTAGGAAGGCAGATTAATATCTAACTTGGTGGTTGTTCATGTTATTAGATGTGTGAGTATACGTTATAGGTAGGGAGTAGGTAGGCTGAGAGTTTCGTATTTTATAGTGCAAACTCAAATCCGATTTAGCAACCCTATGAAGAAGAGTAATAGCTATTGTAACCGTCTGTGGTACAGTATTTCATAAATACCGATGCGTCAATATGTACATATGTTTTCCTTTTGCTTCAAAGTGAAGCATATTCACGATCAGAGCGCGTTTCTATATAACATGAACAGCATTTCTTCTGCTTTGACAATTCTTTCCTTCTAGCAGTGTGTGGTTGTATGGTGTATGTCATTTATTCTCTATTTTGAATCAGCACAAAATTGTCAAGAATCGGTTGTCATCTTTTAGCAAATTGACAAAGCAAAAAGAGACTCCCTTCCTGGATTTAAGTTGGTCGTTATTTATGCGATATGTGTAAATGTGTGTAGGTATGTGCGTATGGAGGTAGGTAGGTACGTATGTACTTAGGTGGATAGTTAGGTAGGGAGGGAAGGAGGGAGGGAGGCAGTATGAGAGGTAATATGTGTGTGCGTGGGAATTTTGCAGAACTAATAGAATAGAATATTAAACTGATCTCTATCAATATATTTTGCTTCTGTTACGACACGATAAAATAATGTTTGAGACAATGGAAACAAGGTGTAAGATATATTTTGATAAAAATGTCAATATTTTCTTTCCTTTAACCATGAAAAATTTCTCAAAGCAAGAATTTCTCTCTGTTCGTTTTTTATGTATATGGGTGGGGGCTTGCAAAATATATGTATATATATACGTGTGTGTGTGTGTGTGTGTGTGTGTGTGTGTGTGTGTGTGTTAGTGATACATAATGTTTTGTTAAAGGTGAAAAAGAACTTCTCAAACGGTCACTCCATGTTTCAAGTGACCACTCGTCAGACTGTTGTCATAATACAAAAGTATTATTCTGTATTATCGCAGCTGCCTGATGAATGGTCACGTGAATCTCATCAATAATCTTTTAAGAGATTTTTTCAGCTTTAATAAAATAGTATTTTATACTACTTTTGATATTAGAGTACCATTTTCCCGCCTAGTTTGGAATACATATATTTACTTGTGTGCGGGGGGGGGCGCGTCTGTGTCTGTCTGTGTCTGTCTGTCTGTCTGTCTATGTATATATCTTATACAGGCATAAAATTATTGATTGCTAGATGTGTAGAGAGTTGAAAATTCTGTTGATATTGTCGTTTACTCCAGGACGGCCGTAGTAACAGAGACAGCTTTGAGAACAAACTCCTTCACGGACCCATATTGTAATTAATACTGAAATAGTGATACCAGAACAAGCGAATACATTGTCGAGTTTTGTAAGAACGAAGGCGTTTTTTCTGAAAAGGATTCAGAGGATATCTGAAAGTGACCAAGCAGCAATATATAGGGTAACTCTCAATGAATACACACACACACACACACACACACACAAATGCATACACACACACACACGCATTTCAGGAGATGACAAGTTCAGAGTGTCTATTTCCGGCCACTTATTATAAAGAACTCAAAGTAAAGTCTAGGAATGAATAAACATTCATTGTGTAAATGTTCATCAGATAAAATATACTTTGTTTGGAAATAAAAAGATGATACATAAGCCAGTTGCTGGATCGTAAAATACATAAAATTCTTCCTGTGTTGTCTTCTAGCAATGGCGTTAGAAGGGGCTGAAGTTAACGAGAAACATAAATAGACATACACATAAATAGAAAGAGATGGTTGGACAAACGGAACATAGATAGATAGATAGATACATAGATAGATGTTTTCGCAAGTGGATACATCTTTAAAGCTGAGAGAAAGGGAAAACGATCTAACGAATAGATATAAGAAAGAATCAGAGAGAGAGAGAGGGGGGGAGAGAGAAAGAGAGATAGAGCGAGAGAGACGTAAATAAGGAGTAATGAAAAAAAGAAACGATTGAATAAACGAAATAAAGAGCGAAATAAATAAGAAAAGAACGTGAAAACTAATAAAACAAAGAGAAAAGCAATGAACAAAATGATCTAAGTTACCTAAATATAAAGACGATGGAAGTGACAAAGAAAAATATATACAATAAATAAAATAATATCAGGACATTGTTTGGTAGAAAAATATTTAAAAATCAACAAAATCAACATTAATTATAATGAAATAAAAATATACAATAAAAAAGGTAGAAAACAAGATGGCGATTTAATCATGTTTGTTTCTCAAGAATGAACTTAATAATATAATTTTATACCATGGGACATGTAATAAAAGTTTTACTTCGTTGGCTTCTACAGCACACATAGAGACAGACATTGAGACGTATGGAGGTTCTTAGAGAAACACCAAGACACATTCACTTACAAATAGACAAATGCACGCACAAACACACACAGACACATACACATACTGGCATACGCAGTCTGGCATTATCGTATTGACTCAGTCGGAAGATACACACACACAGACATAAACAAACACACAAACACACACGCATATATATGTGCATATAGGTGGAAAACAAACTAATGAAACAGTGACACATCTATGCAACTATTGCGCATATCTCTACAAACAATCGGACAGCTTGTGTTCGATACGTTCATACCTATATCGAAATCATAAACATGTTTAGAAATATTTTTAATAAGAAGAAGCGAAACTGAAACACACACCTGTAGACACGTACGTAACGAAATACTTGAGAACGTATTTACATACAAAGACAAGTGCTATAACCTGAAGAGACGCATATCTAAATATATATGTATCCCAAGTGTAAGTACATACCGATAGAGACAGCTAGAAGGTTTCAGTAAGAGAGAGAGAGAGAGAGAGAGAGAGAGAGAGAGAGAGAGAGAAGGAGAGAGACAGAGAGACAGAGAGACAGAGAGACAGACAGACAGCCAGACAGACAGAGTAAGAAGTAGATGGTGTACATGCGTCTGAATAAGACGATTTAAACATTGACAAAAATCAAACAATCAAATAGTGCTCCATGGAATAATAATGATGACGGTGATGATGATGATGATAATAATAATTATAATAATAATATGATGTTGATGATGATGAGGAGGATGATGATATATGTGAGTCTGTGTAAACAAATGGTCAGTACGTCCATGTTTACATCAGACGCTGATTAATTTTGTATGTTTTAACAGATATTCTCATAAATATTAACATGGTCTGTGCATATTTCGTGCGTTTGTCTATACCCATACATACACACTGGTACGATAGGAATGCGTATATACTTAGAAACACAAACCACAAACGCACATGCACTTTACTTATATATATATATATATATGCAGAACGAGAGTGGAGGGAGATAGAAATATGTATATATGTATATATATATTTATTTATGTGTTTCAGCCAAGTGGCTGCGATATATATATATATATATATATATATATATATATATATATATATATATATATATATATATATATATATATATATATATATAACGTACATACATGAATATTCTCAGATATATGGATATTTATACATGCACATAAGTCTTTGTGTGTGTGTCTGTTTGCGCGTGTGTGCAGGTAAAACATCTGTTCGTCCGCCATTGTCGAATATAACAATATAGATCGTGTGTACGTGGCTGAGTGTAAAGCAGATACGTATACGCGGATTCGAACTATTTGCAGACAAATTCTGCACGCGTCGTTGATTCATTATGGATAACTAAACAGATTTAAATAATCTGCGAATATACTCGTTTAGAGAATTAGATCTGGAGATCTATGGCTTGATCGTATAATTAAATATATTAAAATAACCTTCAATGCAACTATATGTAATTATATTTCCGTCAACGTGGCGGCGAGTTTAAGCGGAAACTGACGAACATCAAAGCGTGCAAAGCAATGGGATATTTTGAACCAATGGTTGCCAGAAACACAGCGTCCAGGTAACTAATTACTTCCATGCTACCTGATATTTTGTCGTTTACAACCAGGTGTAGTAAAGAAAATCTACATTTTATCTTTTCAATCTACCTCCACAAATATCCCACTCATTCCAGAGTTAATTTGTTTAATTTCGTCTCTTTTCCTGTCTCAATCTCTATTATTCTTTATTTTATTTCTATTGCCATTTTCCCATTCATTTTCTTTCTTTCCTCTTTCTCCTTTCTTTCTTTCTTCGTTTCTTTCTTCTTTATTTTTATCTGTCTGTGTCACTGTCTGTCTATCTACCTATCTATCTATCTAGCTATCTATCTATCTATCTATCTATCTATCTATCTCTTCTCACGGACGTGCTGTCACATCGGCTGCGAAGGTAAACGTTTATTTGACCTTTTATTGCCCATATTTTGTTGGAATTTTTGTATATAAGGTGTGTGAAGCACCAAACTTTCTTTTTATTGTGTTTTCAAGGTAGGAATTGGCCCTTTAGGGGCAGTTTCAACCTTTTTAAAATTATATATTTTCTTCTCGACATTGAAAAATGTCGAGAAACATAGTCATAGAACGCTGGACAGAAACTTTAATGAACGAACATTTTCCTAGACTTGAGACGCTAGGAGAACAAAA
>NC_068986.1:113664922-113666009 GCF_001194135.2 Octopus bimaculoides
TCTCTACACACACATATATATGTATATGTACATATATATATATATAAGAAATAATTAAGATTCAGTTGAATTAGTTACTTAAGTTGACGTACCAAATCAGTCCGGCTTTATCCACACAGCTCGAAGTAAGGTTAATAAAAAGCAAATAAGTAACAAGGATGTCCAGGTATTAATGCAAGCATTACATCTATTTGAATATACAGCGCCACCTTCAGTTGTAAAATAGAAAATTTCAACAGACCGGATATTCTATTATAATTTTTAGCAAATATTTCTTCAGAGCTAGAGAAGGAAAGAATTCCATTGAGCTACTAATGTGGCAGAATAAGCTTAAAGAGAAACAACTACAATTTTGGAATGGCAGTAACGGAAACACAGTGGAGGTCATGAGATTGGTAATTTAGCTAATTTGTTATCTATCCTCTTATCATCATCAATAGATCTAATTCAACCAGACACTAGGAGTTGAAAGTTAAATTGTAGTCGCTGGTCACAAATATTATTCGATATTCTCCCAAACCTTAATTCTCTGTGGCTATAGATTCACTTGACCAGATAAAGTAGCAAATCTCACAGGAAGTCATCTAAATAGGGGTAAATACCCATAAAAATAGGTAGGGTGGAGGTGACTTTTTTATTATTATCAGTTAAAGTGGACCTACAATAGAAAATATAGAACGCTACAATGATATCTAGATGGGCATTAGGAGTACAGAAGGGAAAAAGACAGATGTAATCAAAGTGTAGAAAAATCTATCACTATATTTAGTATAATAGAAGCAATTTTTTCTCTTAAATTTAGGAAGGGATGTAAGGACCATGTAATATAATAAGGATATATAGACCAATTGAAGGGCTAAAAAAGAAGATTACTTATATATATATATATATAAAAAAAAATAACTGCATAATAATTCATCCTAGCAGAACATACAGGTGCTCATGATAAAACCATTCAAACAATGAGGCTAACTTGCATGTCCTGATATCGTTGGTATTATTTCCTATATATATATATGTATATATAAAACCAGCCGAAATATATTTATATATATATATATATATATATATATATATATATATATAT
>NC_068986.1:113666365-113667979 GCF_001194135.2 Octopus bimaculoides
TATATATATATATATATATATATATATATATATGTATATATATAACCATCCGAAATTGCAAAGATAATTTGGCACTCGACTGAGGAAAGAAAACTCCGGATTACCCGTCCTTGTTTTCTTTGAATCGTCTATCTGAATGTTTTGTTGTCCCTTTTTTGTAACACCTACTGTCTGGATGTTTTGCCTTCTTGTGCCATTTTGTATTGTTATTTATATAGAGAGAGAGCGGTGTACGTTCACTTTGGTCTCTTATATGTAAGTATATACTTATCTAAATCTTGTACGACTCTATTCTTTCTTCCTATCAGCCCTTTCACGCTTATTCGTTCATTCCACTCTTCGTTCTTTCGTTCCTCCTCTCTCACATCTTCCTGCCTTCTCTTTTTTCTCACTTTCCCTCCTCTTTTCACTTCACTATGTCCCTGTCAATTTTTCTCGCCCCTCCCTAATTCTTCTGTCCCTCTGCCTCTTCTCTCTTCTCTCCCCACGTGACCGGTGTTCGGCCAAATCTGATCTTTCTCTCTTGGTTCGGCCATTGTCCGTGCAACATCTATATTCCTCCCTGTACCTGTGAAATTTTATCAATATAATATTGTTACAAGTAGACGTTGGATGTCGTGGATCTGCAGCTAAATTCACGATGTTCAAAATAAAAAAGCATTTGATTTAGGAGGTATACAATTGCAGCAATTCGTAAACTGTAAAGTGATGCAAAGGAAACGTTTTGCTCGATAAGAGAAAGGTTTGTGATAGAAATACCAAACTGAGAGTGGCGAATAATTCTGGGAGAAATATTGAAAGTACGATAGTTCCTGCACAGTTGAAGACGTTACAAAGGCATCTGGCTTAGTATGAAATGTGCATGGATAAGACAAAGGAAATGTTTTCCTACGGTGTGGTTCAAATTAATTACACAAGCCATGGAGGAGTCGATGTTGCTTGGTATCTCCAAAAGAATTCTACTGGGATGTGGCGAAACCGTTGTGATACCAAGTAGACAGCTTATGGTGGGAATGTCGCTCAGTGTAAGTATATATATTTTGTAAACGTATTTATTTGACTGCGTAATGAGCCATTTCTAGATTGTCAAGATTCGCTAGCTCAATGAGATCCAAAGATAGACAGACACACGCTCAAATTAATTATTATTGTCATATGTATAAAAAGAAAAAAACACATTTTAGTCACAGCTGGAAAAAGCAGCAGGGTAGTTCGTCAAATGTACTCATCCAAGATATTCTCCACTGATTCACAGTTAGAAATGTGCAAGACCGGAAGTGCTTTTAAAAGAAATTATCTACAAATGAATGCACTGTTACATGAAGACATATGTATCTATATGAGAATGTGTCTGTACGTTTCTTCCGACGTACGACCATGTGTCTCTGCGTCTATCTACATAAGACGTCTCTGTTAATGTGTGTGTAATAGCAATTTTTGTATTAAACATCTACCAAACATTTAGATTCATAGAATGAAAACGGCAAATGAAAACATATAAGGTACACCAACAAGATAATCTCTTATCGCTGTATATAAATATATATGTATTTATGTATAAGTGTGGGTGTGTGTCTCTGTCTGTGTGTGTGAAAATTAAATGCATACAAGTAC